>NC_039361.1:62046941-62349971 GCF_003573695.1 Papaver somniferum
TTTCCTCGTTAACAAAATTTCTGGTGTCTGTGTTATTTCTATTTCCACATTATATTGTTTTATCTTTATAATTGAAATAATACAGGTTGTGCGTTAGATCATCAATTAGATTAATCCAACCTTTGGTTGTTGATTGTCATTGATTGATCTTGGATATTGGTCTTTGGTACCATCCAAGTTATTCCTTTTGTTTGATTAAAGACTCGCTAATTTCTATTAGCTCGAGTAAATGAAAACAAGAGAGAGATATAAACTCCTTGAGATACTTTTACCTAGATTGAGTCTGACTGTCTAGTTGAGTCTCTAGAAAGTATTTCGGAGTTAGTCCATACAGATTGCTAAGCGAAATATTGGGTGGTGTAGTTAGACCCCTGCTTTTTCAATTGGTATCAGAGCGAGCAAACATGTTCAAGAATTTACAAGTCTGTGTTTGTATCAATCTGAGTCTGAGGACAGAATCTCTTACGCATACCAAGATTCCTCCTAAAGCTTTAAACTATGTCAACTGTCTCGGGAATACCTCAAAGGATTGTTCCTTAGTTGATTCTTCCGAATCCCGAGGTAGGAAGATTGTCTCATCTTGTGTTGATCACTCTTCCTCCAATGAGACATTGGACACAATGGAAAAAGCTGAAATGGAGCTCACCAGAATCGCAAAAAATTCTACTAAGTTTGTTGATCTTCATAATCATGATCAACTCATCGATGAATTTGAAAATTCTATTGGTCGAGAACGTGTACTTTATAACATTATTGAGTCCTTCTCTAAGGATATAGAGAAACTTCTTCAAGAAATAATCTACAGTGTGAAAAGATTTGTGATCTTGAAAAGATTGTCAAAGAAGGGTCAATTAGAGAAAAACGTTTGATCAATACGCATTCATCTGATCTTGACAGACTTCTGTTGAAAAAGAGAAACTAGAAGCATCCCTTTCACTATCCCATGAACAATGCAAGTCATTGGAAAAGGATAACTATGTCTTAAGGAAAAATTCTTCTGTTCTAACTGTTTCTGACGTACAATACATGAAGAAATATCCTCCAAGAGAAGATTGTGTCAAGAAAAGTTTACATAACTTACCATCTTCTCACAAGGCTGTGAAGTTAAAACAAATTTCGTTCTTTGATTCTCCTCCACGAACCTGTACTTTCTGTGGAAAAGGGAACCACTATGCTATCCATTGTTTTTCCAGGAGGAAAAAAATTGCTAATATTCACAATTTGCTTCACTTAGCTGTCAATGGAACAAATAGTCAGTCGACTACAGCAGTGAACCTTATGTCCACAGGAAACCAGACAACTTATAAGAATGATCTCTTCCCTAGAAATCATTACAGGACCTTTGTGCATTATAGTGGTACAAATTCTTGTGTTTCTAATGAAAGCATGTCATGTGCTTATAAGACAACTCTGGTAAATCTAAGTCTAGAATATGGAGACCCATTTCGGAAAATCCTCTAGAACCGATCTCTAGAGGTCCTAGACTCAGTATTCAGAAAGCTTCTTCTCTTGAGTTTTCAGGAAGGGCTGTGAGAAATTTCTCTAAATTTGAAAACAGCCAAGGGAAGATAAGAAATACTGAGTTCGTACATCCAGGTGAAAAACACAACTATTCTCTCAATACCTATGGTGAGACTATGTCTCCCTCTGCTACCTAGTAGTAGAAAGTTTCATTCTTGTATGTAACTTGAGAGATACAAGGATGATGATTGAGAGATGCTCAAGTATTTAGTTGATTTTCATCTGTCTGATTGATAACTTCTTTGTGAGTTTTTAGTATTTCTTCATGCAGTTTTTCCTGTTTGGTCAATCCTTTTTGTTCATACGTTCGGGTTAGCCCACGGACATCCATATCTCCTCAAGGAACTCTAGGGTTTCTGTCTAGGGTGTACTACTTAACATATATATATATATATATATATATATATATATATACATATCTCATATATGTGTTCTTAATCTTCAAAAATGATGTCTATGGAAACTGTTTTTAAAGAAGAAGTAAACCCTACAATGGAGGAAGACCTAAAAGGATGTGATCCAGCTCAAGTTTTTGTTCTGAAGAAGATGCTCGAAAGAAAAGAGTATAACTCTTGGATTGGAGAATCTGTCAAGGATTTAATTCTCGTTCAAAGTGAGGTTAAGAACGAACTTGATAACCTTAAATTGCAGATAAACCAGCTTATTGATGGACAGGCAAAAATCCTTGGTAATCAGAATATCTTAATCAGGAATCAGAAGAAAGTTATCCTTGACTGCGCCAAAGCTAGACACGTGAGATGGAGTATTGACTAAGGGGTAGTGATACATATCACCATAGTATTATTGTTGAAGTTGTGATAGAATTGGACTTTGACACTGTGTAATAATACTATGACACTGTATAACAATGATCGAGACGATGCTTTCTCATTGTTATAGCTACGGATCTTCAACAACGGTGATGCTAAACTTACAACCTTTGGGATCATTGGAGTACTTGGAAGTGACGAAGATTTCGAGGAATGTTGAAGAATGGACATGTGGAATAGGATCTACTAAAGTTTCTTTATCTTTTTTGTATTCCATATGTATTGATAGTTTTGTCATTAAAATTGACAAAGGGGGAGATTGTTAGAGCATTGCTCGGTCGAACTCGCATGCGTTGCTATCTCAAGCATGTTTGTTAATGTTAGTGATCAAAACTATAAGTCTTGATTTCTAGTCTATTATAACTAAGTCCCGGACTAGGATAGAAAGTGTAGTTGAGCTCAAGGACTTCATGGCAATTCATCATACAAGTAGAAGAACTACTCAAGGAACCGGTGGAACTTCTCGACAAAAAGGTATGTGAAGACTTGAACTTATATGTCACTCAAAAGTATATCTACTCTATCTCCTACTCTTTGAGACAAGAAGTCATATGCTATATATATACTTGGATTATACACATTTGGTATTTCGAGACGAGTATACCTCGCCTATCTATATCTCGAAATATGTGTTGGTAAGCTTTTCGCTTTAACCGAGTTTATCTTTACCATGTGACGAAAGTCATGATATGTTTCAATCATCTTGAAAATTTCTTTGACGAGAAATGGTGTAACAACTGTATAACGTCCTCTAAGAATGTTTCAATGATTGAAATGAGAGTTTAGATTACATAACCAATGGTGGACATAAACATTGTTGTGGAAACACATTTATGTATAAGTTCTATTCCTTGAACCAAAGTTTGCGAACTTTGTTGATCAAGAGAACCGGAAGAATGGCGTGAGCCAAGTCCGCGAACTGCCAAAGTTATCAAACCCGAGAATTTCTGCTGGAGTTTACAAACTACTTGCGTCAAGCTCAGTCCGCGAACTAGCAAATTTCTCAAACCCGAGAATTTCTGCTGGAGTTTGTAAACTCTGCCCGGTAACTTAAGTCCGCGAACCTAGTCTGCGAACTTGAGAAGGTTATATATCTGAAGATGATTTCTGAACTTAAACTTAAAAAGACTAAGGAATGCAGTTTGCAAACCGTGGCTATAAAAGTTCATGAACAAATTCAAGTGAATCAAATCATCTTTGCTTCAATTGTATCTTGTGTAGTACATGAGATTTCCTTGCAATTAAACAACTCTATAACTAGTTCATTTGAACTAGTTATGGTGAAGAAGAACATGGTCGATATGAAATGCTCATATGGCTAACCATTTGGTTAACTGTTGTTGAACCAACAAGTACATACGTTTAGGAACAAACCTAGAAGCGTGCATTGTCAAGTGTGTATAACAAGCTAAGTTTTTGATCTAACGGTTGAGAAATATTAGCTTGAATCTAAATCAGTTTTTCATCTACCGGTGAATATTGAATGCTTTGTTACTAAGCTAACATTGATTGCAAACCCTGATTTGAAAGACTATATAAATGAGACATCTAGTATTGTGCAAAAACTAATCCCCACACCTTACGTGTTGGTGTGAAAATGGGATTGCACACTAAACTTGCAAGTATACAAGGTCAAGCTTTATAATATAGGGATAAGAAAGGGATCAGTCCACAGGGAGTAGGAGTGCTTAAAAGAAATTTTCCTAAGCTATCAATGGGTGCAAAGCACTATGGCAGTGAGCAAAGCAAGGTAATGTGGCAGATGCAAAGAACTAAAACAGTTAACACAACAAAGCAGTTAACACAAGATGGCAAAACAGCAAGGAACCAAGGCTGTGAGCCAAGGGCAGGGGTGAGATTGTGCACTGACTTCAGTGCACACAGCTTCAAAATGCAAGAACTAAGCAAAACAGTAAAGGAAAGTAACTAAGCAGTGAATAAAAGCAGAGCTGGAATTGTAAGTGACTGAAGAAAGGAATTGTGGCTAAGCTAATGGCTTAGAATCCACCTTGGTGTCCTAGCCAAACAATGTAGTTCTAGGTTGAAATTAAGACCCTAAGCATACAATTGGAATGGAAAGAAAATCAGCTTGCTCACTAATGTGCTCCTAGCATTGACTGTCTTTTGACAGTACAATCACACAAGCACACAGATGAGCACTAATCTCTCCCATTGCTCAAGAAAACAAGCATTAAGGCTCTAACCTAGCAATTCATCATCCAACAATGCACTAAGGCTTCATCTGAGCCTTAGCTGCAGTAACTTAGTTCATGAAAAATGTTAACAGTATCAACATTCATCACATATGCTAATTGAAACAACATTCTCAACATTGAAGATAAAAATCAAACATCATATAACATTCACTATCACTGTCATGCAATAACTGAAATTGAAATTGTGAATAAACAGAACAAAATGTTTTTCTGGCTAGTCCAGAGATCATCCCCCTCTACCCCCTCTACATCACCCCCTATTTATATCACCAAATACCCAATTTTTCCGAAACCCTAGAATTGAATTAGGGTTTTCAATCTCCGAAATTTACTCACCAAAACTTTGAATTGACGTCGCCCCATGCCTTCTCTGCCTCTCTAGGTTCTTCTCCTGCTCCCAATCGCTACAATTGCTCCCTAATTTGAGGTGTTTTATCAACCCTCACCTAGGTCAGTTGGTGAGAGAGGTTAAAGCGCTTCGAATTAGGGGGATGGGTCGTGTCGGGTAATGATGGAGATGGTGGAGTTGGTGGTAGTTGGTGTAGGTAGTGGTGGTTGTGGAAGTGGAATAGGTGGTGACGGCAGGGTATGTGGTTCTGTTGCAGAGAGGGGGAGGGAGAAGAAGGTGGAGGTCGATATGGGTTAGGGTAGGGAGCTGTTTGGCTAGGTCATAGGGTTCGAGTATTAGTGTGTTTAGCGGGTGTATCAAGATGTGTGTACCACGAGCTGAAACCGCTGAATATGGAGATGGTAGGTGGATCGGACGGCTAAGAAAGAAGCAGCTTGTAGCGACCGTAGGATGTAAAATACAACGAAGTCTACGGTGCGAGATTAGGTTAGGTGTTGTAGTGTTTAGCGGAATCATCGGGATTTGATGCACATGCATAGGAGCGACCGTAGGATGCTGAAATGCTTCGATCTGACGGCTGAAATCCGAGACGGGCTTGGATATAGAAAATGGGTTTGGGTGAGGGTTTTGGGCCTTGGGTATGCCAGGCCCATGTCTTCTTTAAGAACAATTCTTCCTCTTCAAGCCCACTTCTAGCCTTTTGGTCTTGTGCACGACATTCTTCGCGGCTTCCTTGTGTGATTCCTCCCGTCTTTTCACTACTTTTCTTCTCTTTTCGCTCCGCAATTGTGAATGAGTTGGAGGTATTTCACAATTACTCGCGTTGTACATCAATGGCATACACCCTCCTTGCTTATTACAATGAAACAACAAAATGACTCTTTACATGACTCTTATTTACATTGACTACTCTCTTTTATTTTTGGAACAAGAGAGATGGAATTGATAAATACTTTTTGATTTTTTTTTTTTTTTTTTTTTTTTTTTTTTTTTTTTTTTAAAGGAAACACTTTTGATACATATACAAAAGGAAACAAAATTACATGACACTTTGCAAGAGGTAGCCCTTTTTGATGCACCCAGTTAAATTCGATGGTTGTTTTCTTAATGTAACCTCCACCTTCTATCCCAACCAACCAAAGAACAAGCTAGTCAAGTTTCGTTCAGTATTCTAAAGTGATTGGCAATCGTACTTCCTATCAAACACCTTGAAGATCGAGGCCATACATGTATTGGTAGATCGTGCGCGTGCAAATTTCTTATCACTATGTGAATTGTGCTAGAATCAGGGTGCCTAAATATCTAGACTAAGACTCCTAATAATTACATATTTGCACAAGAGTCAACATTTCAAGGTAAATGAGCTCCATTTTTATGATTTTTTAATTTTTTAATTTTTTTTTTGATTTTTTCAATTTTTTTTTTTTTTTTTTAAAAAGAAGGAGTTTTGTTTTATCAATTATATATCTACTCTATACCCCCAAACCTAAACTAAACATTGTCCTCAATGTTTCAAAATATGGAAAGAATTATAAAACAATATATGAAGAGGAACATGCTGAGTAGAGTAAAAGGAGAGAGAATACCCGATTGTACGGCGAAAGCTCGTTAAAACTCCGTTATTCAAGGCAAAAATCCATCATATTAGGAGTCACAATGGATGAGCACAAAATATACAAAAGGAAATTTAACTAACACATTATCTACAAGAAAATTTGGTTTTTAATGGGATTGGACTTTTTGGGAAAAATTTGGTTTTGTTGGGAAAAAGACAAATTTTGGTTTTTAGGGAAATTTGGAAAACTTTTTGGTTATTTAGGGAAAGAGTGGACCAGTTTAGTCCACATAGACCGGGTCCTCCAGGTTGGTTGTTTCAATGTCGGGTGGAAATGGCTCAAGGAATGGCTTTAATCTCTGCCCGTTGACTTTGAAAACGTTCTTGTTGGAAACATCCTCCAGCTCTACAGCTCCATGAGGAAAAACTGTGCGTACTAGGTACGGACCCTTCCATCTGGAACGCAGTTTTCCTGGAAAAAGATGTAATCGGGAGTCATACAGCAAGACTTTCTGACCAGGAGTGAAGGATTTGCGTAGAATACGCTTGTCATGAAATCTTCATCTTCTGCTTATATAACTGGCACGTCATAAGCCTCATTTCTCAATTCTTCCAACTCGTTGAGTTGAAGTTTCCGTTGAATTCCAGCTTCGTCCAGAGAAAAGTTCAGTCTTGATTGCCCAGTAGCTCGATGTTCTAATCCACAGGAGATGGCACGGCTTTCCATACACTAGACGATAGGGGGACATGCCAATTGGTGTCTTATAAGCTGTTCTATAGGCCCACAAAGCATCATTCAATCTTAATGACCAATCTTTCCTAGACGGGTTAACCGTCTTTCTAGAATGTGCTTGATTTCCCTATTAGAACTTCCACTTGTCCACTGTCTGAGGGTGGTACGGAGTAGCAACCTTGTGAGTTATTCCATACTTGCGTACTAAAACTCAAGTACTTTGCGAAATGTGAACCACCGTCACTGATGATAGCTCTAGGGGTACCAAAACGTGAAATATGTTTTCCTTTAGAAAGAAAGTACCACCTTGTGGTCATTTGTTCTGGTTGCTATGGCTTCTACCCACTTAGAAACGTAATCAACTGCGACTAGGATGTACAACTTGCTGTCAGACATGGGAAATGGACCCATGAAGTCTATCCCCCAAACATCAAAAATCTCCACAATCAAAATGGGGTTCAATGGCATCATGTTTCTCCTCGAAATGCTTCCTAGCTTTTGACAGCGTTCACAAGCAACACAATATCATGTCTCTTGAACAATGATGGCCAATAGAATCCACACTGCAAGATCTTTGCAGCGGTTTTCTTGGCACTGAAATGGCCTCCACATGCTTGGTCATGACAGAAAGATATCACATCTTTCTGTTCAGTGTTGGGGACACATCTCCTAATGATTTGGTCGGGCAGTACTTAAACAAATATGGGTCATCCCAAAGGAAATGTTTAACTTCAGCCAAGAACTTAGAGCGGTCTTGTCTCGACCAACGTGAGGGCATCCTACCTGTAGCGAGGTAGTTAACAATATCAGCAAACCAAGGAAGGTCTGAGATAGACATCAGCTGTTCATCTGGGAATGATTCTCTAATCAAATTCATCAATAGACTCTAAAGTTAATCTAGACAAATGATCAGCAACCACATTCTCACAACCTTTCTTATCACGGATTTCGAGATCGAATTCCTGTAATAATAGTATCCATCGAATAAGGCGAGCTTTAGCATCCTTCTTGGAAAGAAGATACTTCAAAGCCGCATGGTCTGTGTATATGATGATCTTAGACCCTATCAGATAAGATCTAAACTTGTCTAATGCGAAAACGACGGCAAGCAATTCCTTCTCGGTAGTTGAATAATTGAGTTGGGCATCATTAAGGGTTTTGCTAGCATAGTATATCACATATGGTAGTCTATCAACTCGCTGTCCTAAAACAGCACCAACAGCATAATCAGAGGCATCACACATAAGTTCGAACGGAAGCTTCCAATCGGGTGGTCGGACTATAGGAGCGGTGGTGAGAAGGGTTTTTAATTCCTCCCATGCCTTCACACAAGCAGCATCGAAATTGAAGGCAACATCTTTGGAGAGAAGACTGCACAGAGGTCTGGAGATTTTGCTGAAATCTTTGATGAATCGCCGGTAAAAACCAGCATGACCTAGAAATGATCTGATCTCCTTCACAGAGCGAGGTTGTGGTAGATGTTGAATGAGGTCAACTTTAGCTTTATCCACTTCAATTCCTTTTTCTGAGATGATGTGTCCTAGAACTATTCCTGAATTCACCATAAAATGGCATTTTTCCCAATTTAGAACAAGGTTCTTTTCTTTACATCTGGATATCACGAGGGCAAGATGCTTCAAACATTCGTCAAACGAGGAACCAAAAACAGAGAAATCATCCATAAAGATCTCGAGAAAACTATCTATCATGTCAGAAAAAATGCTCATCATGCAACGCTGAAAAGTAGCAGGTGCATTACACAACCCGAAGGGCATACGTCTATAAGCAAACGTCCCAAATGGACACGTGAATGTAGTTTTTTCCTGATCTTCTGGAGCAATGTGAATTTGGTTATAACCGGAAAAGCCATCTAGAAAACAGTAGTGACTGTGTCCAGACACACGTTCTAGCATTTGGTCAATGAAAGGGAGCGGGAAGTGATCTTTCCTTGTTACTGTGTTCAACTTCCTGTAGTCGATGCATACTCGCCATCCTGTGGTTGTACGAGTAGGGACTAATTCATTCTTGTCGTTCTGAACTACAGTAATGCCTGACTTCTTAGGCACAACTTGAATGGGACTAACCCATTTGCTATCAGGTATCGGGTATATGATACCCGCATCAAGTAGTTTCAGGATCTCTCCTTTGACTACATCTCTCATGTTAGGATTAAGTCTCCTTTGCATTTCCCTAGATGGTTTGGCATTCTCTTCAAGGTTAATGTGGTGCATGCAAATGGTGGGACTAATTCCTTTGAGATCTGAGATGGTCCATCCTAAGGCCTCTTTGTGTTCCTTAAGTACTTCTAAAAGCTTACTTTCCTGTTCCGTGTCTAAACATGATGAAATAATGACGGGTAAAGTATCAGAAGAACCTAGGAATGCGTACTTCAACGTACTAGGCAATGTTTTCAATTCAAGCTTGGGTGGCTCAACAATGGATGGAATAAGCTTGGAATCAGAGAGTAAGGGTGGTTCCACTTCATATTTCCTTTCAGTGATGTCCATTTGAGGTACAGATTCGAGCAGAGATAGGACGTCACTACAGTATGCATCATCATAGGAATCTGGTTAAAGTTCTCCATACATGCTTGAAAGGGGTCGACGGATAGAATGTTAGTCAACGAATCTTGTATTAATCCTTCAATCATATTAACTTCATGCACATCATCATCATCAAGATTCACAGGTTGTTGACTAATATCGAACACATTCAATTCTACCGTCATGTTACCAAAAGACAGTTTCAACACTCCATTACGACAATTAATGATCGCGTTGGACGTAGCCAAGAAAGGACGTCCTAAGATGACAGGAATGTGACAGTCTGGGTTTTGTACAGGTTGAGTGTCTAAGACAATGAAGTCTACGGGAAAATAGAATTTGTCAACCTTGATCAAAACGTCTTCGACCACTCCACGAGGAATCTTGACAGATCGGTCTGCCAGTTGTAGAGTGATAGATGTTGGTTTCAACTCCCCAAGACCTAACTGCTCATAAACAGAATATGGCAGTAGGTTAACACTTGCACCTAGGTCTAATAACGCTTTATTGACCGTGTGTTCTCCTATAGTGCAAGAAATTGTTGGACATCCTGGATCCCTAAACTTGGGTGGAGTTTTGTTCAGAATGATGGAACTCACCTGCTCAGCTAAGAAAGCACGTTTGTGCACATTGAGCTTGCGCTTTTGAGTACACAAGTCTTTGAGGAATTTGGCATAAGCAGGGATTTGCTTGATTGCTTCAAGAAAAGGAATGTTGATGTTGACTCTCTTGAACAGATCTAACATCTCATTATAATGGGTACTTTTCTGTTGATAGATCAATCTTTGAGGAAATGGGGCAACAGGAGAATGAGTTGGCAAAGGGACATTCACAGCAGTAGAATTGTCAGGCTTTCCAACTTGCTCAGATTCTTTGGTTTTCTGGGGTTGTGGAGACAGCGTGGAATTTGTATCAGATTCATTAGGTTCGCCCACGTTGTTCTCGATGACTTTACCACTTCGGAGGGTGGTAATGGCATGGACTTGATCGGGTGAGGTTTCAGTGCAGGATGTGTGCCTGTTTGAAATATCCTCTTTGGATTTTGTTGGGGTTGGCTCGGAAGTTTACCCTTTTCTCTCTCACACATTTGATCCATCTTTTGATCAGATTTTTCTGACTTTGCATCAAACTCTGGAACATTTCCTCTAGGGTGGATAATCTCTTGTCGGTATTGTGTTGAGGATATGATTGTTGTTGAGAGTTTGATTGTTGTTGAGGGTTTCTGTGTTGATAACCTTGATTGTTCTGATATCCCTGATTGTTTTGATAGCTCTGATTGGGTTGAGATGGTCCTCCCTGAGTGGGTCCTTTTGACCATGAAAAGTTAGGGTGGTTTCTCCATCCTGGATTGTAGGTCTGTGAATAGGGGTTATGTTCTTGTTTTTGAAACATGGCATGTGCCTGTTCAAGCCTAGATTCCTGGACTGCAAGCAAATCGGGACAATTTTGGAATTGATGGTTGGGATCGTTACAAGCGGCACATACAGCCGAAGCGACATGTTCTCGGAGAGTAGTGGTGGAAGGTTTTGAATTTTTATGTAGTTCTAACTCTTCTAATCTCCTAACTATTGATGCCATGTTTGCTTTTCCCTCGAAATCTGCTTCAATCCTAAAAGCCTTCGCTTCAGATGTAGTCTTTCTGGGTTCACGGATGGATTCCCACTGTTGCGTCTTTTCAGCTACTTCAATCAAGAAGTCCCAAGACGCATCAGCAGTTTTGTCTACGAATAGACCATTACACATCGACTCAACCGTTGTTCGGGTGGACACATCTAGACCTTCATACAAAATTTGCACAAGTCTCCATTTTTCAAAACCATGATGGGGACATTGGAGCAATAATTCATTGAATCTCTCCAGGTATCTAGCTAAGGTCTCACCTTCTAATTGCACAAAGCTATTCAGACTTTGACGAATTGTCGCAGTCTTGTGATTCGGGAAAAACTTTTTGAAAAACTCCTTTATGAGGTCATCCCATGTCATGATGGATTGAGGCTGTAAAGCATAAAGCCAGGCCTTTGCTTTATCTTTCAGGGAGAAAGGAAAAAGCCTTAACTTTAGGGTTTCGTCGGACATTTGAGTGAAACGCAGAGTTCCACAAATTTCCTCGAATTCTCTCACGTGGTGGTACGGGTTTTCATGCTCAACACCTCTAAAAATAGGAAGCATCTGTATTGTGCTTGATTTCAGCTCATAATGGCCATTATCCTCGGGTAGCACAATACAAGAAGGTTGACTGGCTCTAGTTGGGTACATATAATCCTTGAGGGTACGGGGTTATCCCATTGTTTCTGGTTGATCTGGACTGTCTCCCTCAGAACTTAGAATTTCGATAGGTTCGTCTGGGTTAATTCTAACAAGTCTGTTTGTTTGGTCTCTGTAGGTTACAATCATGTCCTAGTAGGTACCTTAACTAACATGTTGGTCAGACAGAGCAATCGGAAACAATTTGGCCCACAAGGGTTATGAAGATTTGGTTTTGAATGGGTGTTAGACTAACAAGGGATTTTGGTTTTTGGTTTAAAGTTGGGCTTTGGAAAATTTTTTGAACTAAACCTAGCATAAATTAGCACAACCCATAAAAGAAAATAAAAACAATAATAATAATTACAAGCCCATAAAAGAAAAATAAAAGAAAATAAAAGAAAAATAAAAATAATTATTACAAGCCCAAATTAAAAATAAATTAATTATTACATACCCAAATTGAATATTTAATGGGGCCCAAGTGGGTTACTCATGGTTTAGGCTTACTTGGTTAAGGAGGGAAGCCCAGTTAGGCTTTTGTTCCCTTTAGTTGCACAGCCCAGTTGGGCTTTAGGATCGTCCTTAGCAGCTCACGCTCAAGCCCAGCAACAGCAGTTGGGTTTAGCAGCCCAGCAGAAGCAACAGCAACGAAGCCCACCTCAGTTGGACGAGCCCAGTAACACTTGGCAAGCCCAGTTCAGTTGAAGTTGGTGAAGCCCAGTTAAGAGAAGTACAAGCCCACCAGTAGAAGGCATAGCCCAGCAGCAGCAGGTAGCAGCCCAGTTTCTTTGGCTTGGCAGCAGGCTTGGCAGCAGCAGGCTTTGGCTTAGCAGCAGCAACAGCAGCAGCAGCAGCAACTCAGTGGCACCTGCAAGTGAACAAGAGTGCAATGTTATCAGGAGACAGCTTCAAGCACAGCAAGGTAAGATGCAATTTTCAGCAGAGTATGCAGTGGTAGATGAAAGACAGCAAAGGAAAAGAAATTCAACACACAGCACCACTCCCCGGCAGCGGCGCCAAAAACTTGGTGTGAAAATGGGATTGCACACTAAACTTGCAAGTATACAAGGTCAAGCTTTATAATATAGGGATAAGAAAGGGATCAGTCCACAGGGAGTAAGAGTGCTTAAAAGAAATTTTCCTAAGCTATCAATGGATGCAAAGCACTATGGCAGTGAGCAAAGCAAGGTAATGTGGCAGATGCAAAGAACTAAAACAGTTAACACAACAAAGCAGTTAACACAAGATGGCAAAACAGCAAGGAACCAAGGCTGTGAGCCAAGGGCAGGGGTGAGATTGTGCACTGACTTCAGTGCACACAGCTTCAAAATGCAAGAACTAAGCAAAACAGTAAAGGAAAGTAACTAAGCAGTGAATAAAAGCAGAGCTGGAATTGTAAGTGACTGAAGAAAGGAATTGTGGCTAAGCTAATGGCTTAGAATCCACCTTGGTGTCCTAGCCAAACAATGTAGTTCTAGGTTGAAATTAAGACCCTAAGCATACAATTGGAATGGAAAGAAAATCAGCTTGCTCAACTAATGTGCTCCTAGCATTGACTGTCTTTTGACAGTACAATCAATCACAAGCACACAGATGAGCACTAATCTCTCCCATTGCTCAAGAAAAACAAGCATTAAGGCTCTAACCTAGCAATTCATCATCCAACAATGCACTAAGGCTTCATCTGAGCCTTAGCTGCAGTAACTTAGTTCATGAAAAACATGTTAACAGTATCAACATTCATCACATATGCTAATTGAAACAACATTCTCAACATTGAAGATAAAAATCAAAACATCATATAATATTCACTATCAACTGTCATGCAATAACTGAAATTGAAATTGTGAAATAAAACAGAACAAAATGTTTTTCTGGCTAGTCCAGAGATCATCCCCCTCTACCCCTCTACATCACCCCCTATTTATATCACCAAATACCCAATTTTTCCGAAACCCTAGAATTGAAATTAGGGTTTTCAATCTCCGAAATTTACTCACCAAAACTTTGAATTGACGTCGCCCCATGTCTTCTCTGCCTCTCTCGGTTCTTCTCCTGCTCCCAATCGCTACAATTGCTCCCTAATTTGAGGTGTTTTATCAACCCTCACCTAGGTCAGTTGGTGAGAGAGGTTAAAGCGCTTCGAATTAGGGGGATGGGTCGTGTCGGGTAATGATGGAGATGGTGGAGTTGGTGGTAGTTGGTGTAGGTAGTGGTGGTTGTGGAAGTGGAATAGGTGGTGGTACGGCAGGGTATGGTGGTTCTGTTGCAGAGAGGGGGAGAGGAAGAAGAAGGTGGAGGTCGATATGGGTTAGGGTAGGGAGCTGTTTGGCTAGGTCATAGGGTTCGAGTATTAGTGTGTTAGGCGGGTGTATCAAGATGTGTGTACCACGAGCTAAAACCGCTGAATATGGAGATGGTAGGTGGATCGTACGGCTAAGAAAGAAGCAGCTTGTAGCGACCGTAGGATGTAAAATACAACGAAGTCTACGGTGCGAGATTAGGTTAGGTGTTGTAGTGTTTAGCGGAATCATCGGGATTTGATGCACAGGCATAGGAGCGACCGTAGGATGCTGAAATGCTTCGATCTGATGGCTGAAATCCGAGACGGGCTTGGATATAGAAAATGGGTTTGGGTGAGGGTTTTGGGCCTTGGGTATGCCAGGCCCATGTCTTCTTTAAGAACAATTCTTCCTCTTCAAGCCCACTTCTAGCCTTTTGGTCTTGTGCACGACATTCTTCGCGGCTTCCTTGTGTGATTCCTCCCGTCTTTTCACTACTTTTCTTCTCTTTTCGCTCCGCAATTCATCCAAACTTTATTTATTACCTAAAAATGCAAAATTAAGTAAGAAAAATATTTATTCTTGAAAACAATGAAAATACAGAATATGGGATAAAATGTAGAATTAATGCACAAAAGATGAGTTAAATGCCAACAAAAAGGGATAAATATATACAATATTTGGCACTCATCACGTGTGATACTAGTTTGCGTGCTAGATTCGATTCTCCTTTAACCTATGGTTTTATTCTTCTAAAACTAGGTTAACGAATTAAAGACTTCATTGGGATTGTGAAGCCAGACCGATACTACTTTTATCGTAGTTGTGTGATCTGATCTTGCATCTTCTATCGTACGAGTACAATCAGATTAATTGGCTTGAGATTGATATCTCCGATAGGAAAGATATAAAAAGTAATCACAACAATATTTGTCTTATTGTTTGTGATTCCACAACATCTTGTTTCGCTACCATACGATTAAGATTGTTGTGAGGTGATTGATAACTCTAGGCTGTTCTTCGGGAATATAAGACCGGATTATCAATTGGTTCCTGTTCACCTTGATTATTATCAAAAGACGGAAGAAAACCTTTAGGGTTTATCTGTGGGAGACAGATTGATCCTTTGATAGACTTATATGTGGGTGACAGATTTGTTTATTATCAAAGCCTGCGATTTTGGGTCGTAGCAACTCTTAGTCGTGGGTGAGATCAGCTAATTAAGGGAATCAAGTGCGCAGTATCTTGCTGGGATCAGGGGCGTAGGGAGTACAACTGTACCTTGATCAGTGGGAGACTGATTGGGGTTCAACTACAGTCCAGTCCGAAGTTATCTTGGATTAGGATAGTGTCTGTAGAGGCTTAATACAGTGTGTGTTCAATCTGGACTAGGTCTCGGGGTTTTTCTGCATTTGCGGTTTCCTCGTTAACAAAATTTCTGGTGTCTTTTTTATTTCTATTTCCGCATTATATTTATATTATTTTATCTTTATAATTGAAATAATACAGGTTGTGCGTTAGATCATCAATTAGAGTAATCCAACCTTTGGTTGTTGATTGTCATTGATTGATCCTTGGATATTGGTGTTTGGTACCATCCAAGTTATTCCTTGTGTTTGATTAAAGATTCGCTGATTTCTATTAGCTCGAGTAAATCAAAACAAGAGAGAGATATTAACTCCTTGATATACTTTTACCTAGATTGAGTCTGAATGTTTAGTTGATTCTCTAGAAAGTATTTCGGAGTTAGTCCATACAGATTGCTAAGCAAAATATTGGGTGGTGTTGTTAGGCCCCCGCTTTTTCAAATACTAATGTCTTTTAAAAGATATAAACTTGGAAAATAAATACTTAAATAAATACTTCAATAAAAATCTCTGATAATCTTTGACCTCCTGGTTTTCTTCATCTGAAGAAACTTCTATTCTATGCGTTCTTGAGGAGAGTTTCCTCTGCTCTTCTGACTAGTATGGTTAATTTTCATATTTACATTGTCTTTGCCTTTATATTCCTTACCTTAAACTCTTCTTTGCCTTTTATCTACAGGTTTGATTTGGTTAATATCCAACACTTGAAGAATTCTTTGCTTTTTTACATATTTCTTTTTAACTAACACATATATTTTTAACTACTGCTTCAAGTGCTACTCCATGAAAATCAAGTTGAGTTTGAAATTATGTTATTTGAAGGACACAACTGAGATAGAGAAATTGAGAGAAAATATTTGTGTAAAAATTTTGGTGTAAAAATCAAGTTTGAAAATCACGTATTTATAGGCGACAGAGAAATAGTCGTTGGTGATAGAGTTTCCAGCGAGCGATACTGAAAAAATCGCCAATAATAGAGTCTTTATCGCTAGCGCTATCATGCACATTTCTCGATCGGATACCCATCGCTGAATGACTTCATCTATTTTTCCTATATTTTTTTTTGTTGGTAAAAATCGAAGAGAGAGTGTCTGCGACTCGGTGACTAAGTCGACGATCGACTCGTTCTCATTACTTCTCAGATTTCTTATTTTTAGTGCAATCTTCATTAATTTCAAGTGATTTTTCGTTCAAATTCAATGATTGGTGGTAAAAAAATGTTGATTTGACCATTAATTGAAGGATAAATATGTCTAATCTAACAGAAGTTGTTTCTGGATCAAAATCATAAAATTCAAGATCTGAGTTTAGTTTTTTTCAGTAGATAATAATGGAGATAAACTATATTGTTTCATCCCTGATGATGTTATTGATGAAAGTTTAGATGAATGAAGATACATGTTAATTGATAGATTGAATTTCATCAAACTGAAGATTAAGTCTTCGGAATCGATCTTGCGAAATCAATGGAGTCTCAAAGGTAATGTTCAAATGATTCCCTTAGGTAAAGGTTTCTTTATATTAAATTAGATAATGAATGATAAGAAACTTATTTGTGGTGGATATTGGTGAAAATGCGAGGGGTACCAAAGTACACCACCAACATTTTCTTAGGCAACCTGTATGGACTAAAATCAAATACAATTCCGAGAGTTACAACAAAATAAATCTTAATCAGGAATTATATGAAGAGTTTATATCTCTTATTCTCACAATCAATATGTATTCGGAACAAGTTCGTGAACCTGATTATACTGTGAGAGTTCTTGGACGATTCCAAAAATCAATATCTAAGATCAATTAAGTCGTATCCAATAATTACGATGGACGTATCCACTTTGATTGATTTACGTATAACCTGTGATATTTCAATTATATAGATAAAAAACATAAGGGAAAAAGAAATAACTTAGACACCAGAAATTTTGTTAACGAGGAAACCGGAAATGCAGAAAAACCCGGGACCTTTTCCAGATTTGAACACCAAATAATATTAAGTCACTACAGACTCTAGCATACTATCAAAACTTCGGACTGGAATGTAGTTGAGACAGAATCTACCGTCACAGCGATTCAGTTAGATTTGCGCTCCTTAGCCTCTTGAATGTTGCAATTTTCCGCGCAATTGATTCCCTTAGTTGACTTCCTTTATAGCCTAAGAGTTGTTTCAACTCAATTGAAGACTTTAAACCAATCTGCCTCCCATAGATAAGCATATATATGATTTCCATTTTGATCAAAGATCAAGGTTAGATAGGAAATCAATTGCAATAGACAAAGTCTAGTAAATCTCAAAATCCGGTATTTACGACTCCCGGAGAGCAGTCTAGATTATTATTCACCTCACAAGTAATTCCTACTCCGATTTCAACAAAGAATCGTTCACGAGGAATATACCTGTGGAATCACAAAGTCTGAGATGAAGAAACTTTGCGATTTCTACCTATCTCGCCTTTTGGAACTAAAGGCTCAACAATTAGTAGAAAGATCAGGATATACGAACTGTCAAGATAAAGATAGTTGGATTTGGCTTCACGAATCCCTAGGTGGAGTCTTTTTATTCGCTAAACCTAAAAAGGTTTAAAGGAGAGAACAACTCTAGTTTACAACTAAGACACACAAGAATAATGTTAGGGATTCAAAGATCCAAGTTTCTTGAGGTTCTACTTATATAGACTTTCAAAACAAAGGTTGCTTTAGATTTAAGTTAAGGTTGCTTTGGAATCAGGCAATCAATATCCACCATTATATGAATCTTTGTTTTGAGATTGACACAATAAAATATACAATCTGGTTAGAATGGACCATAACTGAACCGTGTACAATGACTTGTTCATGAAAGGTTAGCTGAAACTAGCCAGACGAACTATAAGCTTAATTATTTTCATAAAACACTTTAAGAATTTAATCATGAGTCACAATCATAGGTTCATGTGATCAAATATGTTTAGATTTGTTTTTATAGAGAGTTGTTCAAATGAAGGTCATCTCATAGAAATAATTCTGATACATCTGAAAATATTCGACAGGGTAAGTATGTGTACTTACTTCTGGTTCGTGAATTATTTTGTCATGGTATGTGTACCGGGTTTGTAAACCCTTAAGACAAGAGTTCAGAACTTTTTCGATTTGCATACCGGGTATGTGTGCCCGAAAGTCGTTGCCGATCTATAACTACGCCGGTACGTGTAATGGGTACACGTATTGCGGCTTCGGACTTACAACTGTTTTGTCAGTATGTGAACTAGGTATGCATACTGTATTGTATCCAGATTTATAGTATTTTATATATCTCTAATAATCAATTTGAAACATTCCCGAATAACATCAATGATACATATCACTGTTCCAGGCTATTTTCAAATGATAATCTTGAATCATAATTTAGGTCATAAACAAATAAATTGTTCTTAACCAAATTCATCAAGTATAAACAAATGTTCTTAAGCTTATTCAACATATGTCGAGAATAATTAATCAAGATAAATTTGACTCGAAATTTTTGTTGTGTATGTAAAGTCTAATTTAGTCATGTGACATTGTCTCATAGATAGAAAAGATGAAAACTTGAGTAATAGGTGGTTCAGTCTTCATTTACCTTTTGTTGACGAAGTTCTCTAAAAGCTTCGGTTGATCTTCACCTTCAAAAGGTAGAATGCAGTGATGTCTGGTACTGAACTACACATTTCTATCATAATCCGAGACTTGACTAAATGTAGACTAGAAATCAAGATATAGTTTTGATCAACTAAATTTGACAACAAGATTGAGATATCAACACTTCTGAGTTCGACCAAGCAATGCTCTAACAATTGGGTTGTTGAGTCACAAGTTTTGCAAATCAGAGTCCGTGAACCTAATTTCAATCCTAATGCTCATAAATCTTCTTCAGCTTTTGTTGAGGTTATTTTTCCTGGTTTAAATATTGAATACTAGAAGGAGAATATCATCCTACATATAGGTAAAGCAGTAGGGAGACTGATTAAAGTTGATGAAACCACGTTGAAGAGAGAATTGGGTTATTACGCTAATGTTTTGGTGGAAATTAGTTTATCAAAATCCATTCCAAATAAAATTTAGGTTGAAACTAAATATGGTGGTTTCAAACAGGAAGTTCAAACTCCTAAACTTCCAAAATTCTGTAATCATTGCAAAGTAGTGGTCATCTAGTTCCAGAATGTAGATCAAAAGAAGAGACGAGACTCATAAGGAAACTGTAAATGCAGGAAAAAATGTTGTACCAAAGAACAAATGGGTATATAAACCCAAAGAGGTTAAACATTTAAATCATGAAGGTTTTGATATATGTTTTGATCTAACTGAGAAGGAAATAATTAAGCACATTGAAGAGAAGAATTTTAGTGAAGATGAAGAAGTGAATGCAATGATTCCTCCAATTTTTTGATCAAGGGGAATCTTCAACATGTAGATTTCACGTTTTGCAGGATTTTACAGGAGAATTGAATTCTCAAAATGAATTCCAGAACTGTCTGTTGATAAATTGTTAAGCATTAGTTCAAGTACTCCAAATTTTCAGTCTCCAATTGAAGTTATAACAGCAAGTGAACCTATCTTAACTTTAGAAGCTGCATCTACAATCTCTGCTGAGTCCAATGACGTGGAGGTGGTTAAAGATAAAATTCTGACTAAAGGAAAAAAATAATTCAAAGTCAGTTAGTATTATTTCTACAAAAAGGCAAGCAGAAATTGGTAATAATAGTATTAAAATTAACGAAGGAACAGGATCGCTTAACAAAATATTCTGACAAAATGGTTTAACAAAATATCGCAGCCGCCAATATGTATTTATCCAACAGTTTTGATTTTTGATGATGTGGTACCTACTATTCCATTTCTTTGGCTCCTATACAAGCCAAGCCAATCCTGTATGAAATTTTATTGTTGTAACTGCTACCTTAATTTATGTCTTCTCTGCCTTATAAGCCTCCCTTCTTTTAGGATCAATCTGTTTGATCGATTGATTAAAATTTTGGAAATCTTTTTTATTTTCTTTTTTATAGTTAAAAAGAATCGCGTTCTTTTGATGAATCACATCATGTTCATATTTTCTGTGAACCCATTATCAGTGAACCCATTATCAGGAAATACAATAATCTTTATTATGTATCGCACAGTTACTCCGTTATCAATGAACCCAATATCACATAATTTTCATATTTTCTGTATACTAACATTGATCAGTTAATCTTTACTTTTTTTAACTGTATGTTGTTGTCGAAATTGAGAAACTCTAACAAAAAAAAATATTAATCTCGAATCATGTAAAAATGAACAGATTATTTTTATTCCAAACCACGTTACACACAACGTTGTACTTGTATCTTATGATTTTTATTTATGTATACCTAGATTAGAATAAAATGAAGAGAGATCTATGATTTTACATTTCACTCAATCATGTTCCGTTCTAGAGTGTCGGCTTTTAGAAGAAGACGATCCTGAAAAAATCAATAATTTTCTATAAATAAGGAAGTTTCTTTTTTAACCCTAACCGGAATTTTGGCTTGGCTTGAAAGAAGCCGGTAAGATTTGAGTTTTGGTTGCCGCGTCAGCATATTATCAAAACCGTCGGATTTAAATAAACTAATGGATGTGATATTTTGTCAAAACAGTTTTCAAGGGATCCCGACCCATTAATGAAAGTTTGGTTACCAATGATGGAAAGAAAATTCAAAGTAAGAGAAGTACAACTTCTTCCCATCCTTCCTTTTCTAAATGAGGGTGCTCTACCGGAATGTCTGGGGCTTAAGAAAATCTCAAGACATTGACAAAGTAAGAAGTTTAGTTCATTCTTTTTTTCCCACTTTAGTCTGGATTGCTGAACCTAAAATAAGAGTTACAGCTGAAAATTGCAAGAAACTTAGATTAGCTGGTATGCAGAATATGATAATCCATAATTCAAGTGAAAATTGTAAAGGTAATATTTGGTTATTGTAGAGTGCTTCAACTAATACTCCAATGATGGTTCCAAACACAAAACAAGCTACTACAGTGGATGTATGAGATGTTTTGGTTACATGCGCTCATGCAACTTCTCTAACTGTTGATAGAAGAGAGTTATGGGAGGATATGATGTAAACTTCTTACTGAATCAAATTTGGATGGTTATTTAAGATTTTAATGCAGTTCTCAGTATAATTGAGGTAGAAGTCCTCTAAGAGTATCATTGCTAGATTTTAATAATTTTCTTCAAAGTTATGAATTGATGCAAGCCCTAAAAACTGGCTTAGTATTTTCCTGGTATAATAACAGAGCTGGAGCTAAATGAATTGTGTGCAACTCAGATAAAGTTGTATACAATGTGAAGTGGTTTGAACTTTATCATAGATGGGGTTATAAAGTGGTATTAAGAGAAACTTCTGATCATGGAATGTTATTTGGTGATAATTAATACTCTATTCATAAACATGTTAATATGTCATTCGAAGCACTTAAAATTTGGTCGACTCGTGATGGTTTTTTCAAGTTAGTAGAAAAAGCTTGGAATATGGAGGTAAATAGAAATCCCGGTTTCATTTTCATGTCTAAGTTAAAAAAATTGAAGATGATCATTAAGTATTGGAACTGGAATATCTTTGGAGATGTCCAAAAGAAGTTTAATAAAGTAGAGGAAGATGTGATGGTTGATGCTTTAATTTCAGATAAACATCCTAGTGATATCAGACTTTTGAATAATTAACCTTGTCACAGCTAGAGGCAATCAAGAAGTATTACTGCAACAGAATAATGAGATAGTGAAACAAAAATCAAGAATGATATGGATGAAAGAAGGCCCTTCAAACTCCGGGTTTTTTCATGTCAATCTAAAAATTAGACAAGCCCATAATGCTATAGTGGAGTTGGAAGATAGTGATGGTACAATTATACCTAATCAAAAAGGCGTTGCAGATATTTTGGTAAACCATTTTGAGAGAGAATTTAAACTCAAAGAATTATAAATAGTGGAAGGAATATATGATGCAATTCCTAAAGTGGTATTGGAAGAAGATAATATCATGTTAGAATCAACTCCTATAAATGAAAAAGTGAAGAGAGCAGTTTTTAAAATGGACCCTGACAGTGCATCTGGATCAGAACACTTTGTGCGGATTTTACAGATGGACTTGGGAGATTATGGGAGAGGATCTTATCAAAGCAATTCAATTCCAGTGATCCATAGGTTTCATTCGGTTTAAACTTTAACTTCTTAATGCCGATTCCTAAGATTAAAAATGCTAAGACTGCAAATTATTTCATACCAATTAGGCTTATGAATTCTGATAGGGTAAGTCATTTGATTTGTTTGGATGTAAGACTTAAGTGTGTAGCAGCCAAACTATCAACTTTTGATAAACCTCGTACAGAAGATTCATGGTCCTGGGGTAGAGATTGCATTTTTAAAAGATCTAAAGTGGTTACTTGTTCCTAGATCTTCCTTGAAGAAAATGAAGTTATGGTTAATGTTGATGGATCCAGGAAGGATGCAACTGGTGGTAGTGGTTTTATTATTATAAATCGTCATGGGGACACTATTGATGCTGCTTTTGGAGGTTCTTTTCCTTCCCCAGTTATATTTTTCATGAGATACAGGGGGTAGAAACAGGTTTGACTGTGGATAAGCTTAAAAATTGTAGAAGATTGCACATTTGCACTGATTCCATGAGTATTTACAGGTTTTTGTCTGGTTATGAAAGATTGCACATATGAAGAAGAATTATCCATTTGCAGAAGGAATTTGAGTTTATTAGATATACTCACATCCATAGAAAAACTAATCCTGCAACGGATTTATTGGCAAAGAAGCGCCCTAATGAGAAGTTTATTGTTACCAGTGTTGAAAGTTTTTATTGTGAGACGCAAAAAATTTGACCGAGGATAGGAGTAGGAAAATTTATGTTAGACAATAGTGTGTTTTTGTTTTATTTTGTTTTATTTTTTTTGTAAGGTTTTGGGTTCTCCTTAACCCGACAGAACGTGTCAAAATAAAAATAAAAATTATGTTGTACTTCGACCACGTTTAATAATCAAATACGAAATCTATAGATGTTCAAAACTTTTCTTTTTTTTCTTTATAGTTTTTATTGATCAAATACATATTTTTTTTATTCAAAAAGGGCAAAATTTATTAAGGAAAAAAATAGTTTCACAAAGAGGTGAAAAACACTTGAAACAGTACAAAAAAGAATACTAGCCAAAGACTAGCAGTTACATGATGGTTGTATGCCATTTCCTAATAACCAAATCCATGGGAAGACCATAAAAAATCCTAAGATTAGAAGTTGTATCCCAATTAAAAATTAAGCTTTTAACATCATCAATCAATCTCTTTGTAGTTTTGTACTTTCCCACGAAAACTCTATTGTTTCTTTCTTGCCAAATGATCCACCAAATAGCAAAAGGTAATAAGTCCCAAATATACCATTTCTTAGCTCTCTTCTTTGTTCTCTTCCATTTTCATATGAAAAACCTGACCGAGTTCGGAAATACCAATTGAATTCCATAACAGTTTAAAAAGAAATTCCAGATGGTTTGTGCTATCTCACAGTGTAAAAAGAGATGATCATTAGATTCAACAGCTTTCTTGCACATTATACAACCGTTGATTACAATGACATGTTTTAGTTTGTCCATTATAGGTGCAGCTTTATAACAAAGAGTCCAAGAGAAAAAAGTTACCTTTTGGGGGACTCTCGGATTCCAGAGAATCTTATGCGGGAAAACCAAGAAACCTCCTTTTTCTAATTGTGTATAACAGCTTGCCACGGATAAAGTATTTTCCGGCCTCCAACTCCTGGTATCTGAAAAATCAGTAAAAAAAGAGGGGTCCTGTAGCACATTTAAAAGCAGTGAGACTTCATCGACTTCATTATTTTTCAAGGCTCTGCTAAAGTTAAAATTCCAGGCGGCAATCCCATCAGAATAAGAGATCATATCTCTAATAGTAGCATCCTTACTCCTTGACAATTTGATTAAGGAGGGAAAAGTATTACATAGAAGTTGATCATTGAACCAATAATCCTTCCAGAATAAACAACTATCTCCATTGTGCACTTGAATACTAGTGTTTTGCATCACCAAATCCTTGCTCTTCAAGATACCCGTCCATAAATTTTTCCCCACAGATTTATTTGAAGAATTAGGATGAAAAGCATTTTCATTTCCACCAAATTTTTGATGTACTATTGATCTCCAAATGGCTTTCTTCTCTTTGCCATATCTCCAAATCCATTTAGCATGGAGAGCCTTTGTTCACTATCCTTAGTTTTTTTATACCAACTCCACCTTTGCTTTTTGATAAAGAAACATTATCCCAAGCAACCTAGCTTTTTTTCTTTACGGAATTTGAAGTACCCCGTAAGAATTGTCTCATGATTCTCTCCATTTTCTTTTCAACAACAGCAGGTAATTGAAATAATGATAAGTAATAAATAGGTAAACTGGAAAGAATATGATTAATGAGCATAAGTCTACCTCATTTGGATAAATATTTCCTCGCCAAGTATTTAGTCTTTGTTGAAATTTTTGTAAAATACCCTCCCAAACACTAGCAGATTTTGATTTGCTTCCCAAGGGAATGCCCAAATAATTGATTTTTGGAAAATATAAAATCTGACACCCAAAAATTTCAGGACACTCCAAAACACGTTGAGCATCTCCCACTTTAATTATTGATCAAATACATATATTGCCTAAGGAACACAAGCTGAAGCTGGTGGTCAAATGTTGAAGTTTCTAGCATCATAAAAGGAGGCGGAGGCAAAAAAAAAAAAAAAAAAAAGAAGCCGACGGTGTTGCATAAATCTTCTTTTATTTCCTTATGCCATTAACAATTTGGTCCACCTGGTCCACCAAATATTATTGTAGCTCTTTCCTCATCATTGTAGTAACCATTATATTCTATGCCATAGCACTGATCAGATTTAACATTGCTTCTGGAAGTAAAGGCGAAGTAGTCCCCAACATCCACGTAAACATAGTCATCTCGTATATATTGAATTTGTGTTATCGAGCATTGCCTGTTGTAGTCTCCGTTTGGCAACTCTCCTTGTCCCATCGGTGTTGTCATTGGACCATTCGGATCACTTCTTACTAACCCTCCCCAAGCAGCAAATAGTGGAAATTCAGTCATTTGTGGCAGTATAGCTTCTGGCCAGTACCCAACGTGTCTTTTATCTGACCCAGCTATAAGCCACCATTTTTTCTCACTATCCTACAAAAGAATTTATACAGTTCCAAAAATGTCTTATTCTTAACGCATAGGAATACCTTCACAGATAAGAACCCTTGGGTTATGTATTCTAACATTAAAAGCAAAACCCCGACATAATGCAAATATATAAATGTGGCATACCCGAAAGATGTCAAGTTGCAATACACGTTGAGTACCACCAATTTCCGAGACCAAAGGTATAACCGTACCAAGTGTATATTCTGAGTCAACTTGTACAAATCCCGGGCAAAGAGTGTTGTAGCAGCCGTATGTCTGAGACTGATTTTTTGCCTATAATAATACGTACATTTTTATTGGTATTATTAATCAAGGGAAAAAAAATGCATTTTAATGCCAAAATGGAAGTGTTTTAAAAAAATATTTTACATTTACCTGAAAAAATCCAAAGAACCGTGTTTGGCTGTCCCCGAATAAATATGGTGCTTCCTGTTAAACCAGACACAAAATTATTAGAACAAACTAATCAATCTACTGGCTTTAAATTTAAATTCGAAAAAGAATTAGATACTCCTACGTGTTATATGTGAAGAAGTTTAAACTCAAACAGTAACTCCTGGGAAGTAGGAGTTGATTATTTCCTTTCACGTATTTCCTTAATTCCTGAATTCTAGCAATTAGTTAGCAGTATTGTTAGTTGGTTCTACCACTTGTATTAGTGGGTTAGTAATGGGTCAGTAAGATTAGGTTGTTTAATCGTGTTTTAGTGATTGCTTAATGTTGTTAGTGGGTTGTAAACATGGGCAGATTCTCACCTATATAATGGTGAATGATTTCTTATCTTAATCAATCGAATTCTGTGTTTCTACAAGTTGCAGTAGAATCAGATCTCTTGTCTCCAGTTTCTTTGTAGTTGAAGTGTTTGTTATTTTGTCTGTGTGAAATCTGTGCAAGTTGTAGTATAGTTGTTCACTACTCTGATTCAATCTTTGGTCCTTAGAAAGCGTACTCTGATTTCTAACAATATGCACAAGAAGATATAGAATGCATACCACCCATCCTGCCTGTATGGTATTTATGTCATCCGGTGGACCATTTGAAACCCACAATTGAGCTGAACTATATTGATTCTCTCCCACTTTTGGGTTCGCTGTATTGATGACAGAATGGATTCCATGGCCAATTGCCGCCGAGTGGTATCTTCGCATAACAACCTAATTGATGATTTACATTACATGTTGCTTACAAAAACTTAGAAATAAACATAAATGTTCATTCAGTCTTGCGTAATGTACGTACTTACAGTTTGACCAGGTACATCAGCAAAGGGAAAATCAGGATGTTCAGTGAGCTGATATGATTTTGCAAAATATTTCGCCCTTAGTAAATCCTCTTTACTAGTTCTCCGAATGGGTACTGTTCCTTCTGGGCAGTCAAACCGTGTCAGGATATTCGCGGATGGGTCAATAACCAGTGAGGAGTTGGAAGATGAAGTAGAGGAGGACGGCAACGATGATCCAGGAGTGATAGCAGGTCTCATCTGCGCAACATGCTAATTGGTTAACTCTAATAATGAATAGGTCTGTGCTACAGTGTAGAATCCAGCCTGGGCCGTTTGAAGCTATATTGCCTTGGTACGCATACCACTGGCACTGCAGTAGTAACAACCCATAACACCAAAACACTGGATGAGAATTCCTTGAGAGTGAGATTCTCAGGAACCAAATGAAGTTTCATTTTGTTATTAGACTTGAAAAAGTTACCTGGATTTTATGATCCTTGAGCAATGGATGATCAAATGCAGGTTGTTTGTAGATGTCAATGCAATCAAACAATTCACCTTCTTTAGTCTGAAAACAAAATAATATGAATTGAGCTAGTCAAGCTCCCAATTTAGAGTGACATTACAGTGAAGAGGTGATAACAAATCTTAATCTTTCTTTCAGGAAAAAAAAAAAAAGAAAAGAAAAAAGACAAAATTAAACGGAGCAAGCATCACCGTGCCTTAATGGTCTTAACGGGATGCTTATTGAGAATCTCGAGTTGCCTATCCAACTCCATATCTTCCATTTCAGAAATACTTGTTCTTCCATCTACAATAATACCACGGTAAAAGCATAGGCTAAGATGGAGGACAACCATCGACATGTACAGCTTATTACTTACCATTAGAACTATGATTCCGGTACTTCGTTTTACCCTACTTTGTGTAACAAGATGTATGAGCCTTACTTACTCCATGTGTTTATAATAAAGATCCGCCGGAAGAATCGAGGTGCGGATGTGTGCAAGCTGTCAGTATAAAATCTCTGCATTTAATTGAGAATCTTACGTTGCCATTTTAACGTCCAACAATTGATGTACGAATTTATGCGTAAAATTCTTATCGAGAAATAAAATAAATGGCATAAAATCTCTGCATTGATAGTAATTTTCTGTCAGCGTCTATTTTAATTTACCGGTGGGTTTGGATGCAGATTTTAAAAGTGAGATTTATGGGTTCGGAGGATTTGGTGAAATTGCGTTTGTTTCGGTACGTTTGGTTGTCCAATCCCTGAAATTATGTTTCCTATGTATTTTTCTAGCAAATCCTCTGTATGGAGTCTGGCCCTCCCCTAAGATTTGTTGGTAAACTTATCAAGGGATTTGTGAATCCATGCCCATTTTTTTCTAAATGGGTAACTTATTTAAATACCACTTAAAATCGGGTCCAGATCGTCTGTGCCACTGCTTGTGTGTGCCCTATGTGCCACACCAATAGAAACACGGTATTTTCTCTTGGATTTGTAATATCTTCTTTAACTAATTAATTATCTTTCCTAATCGATTAGTGTTGTATAAATAGAAAATCTATTTAGCTAGTCATGGTTAATGAGAGGAATGATGTGGCGTGTTTCTATTGGTGTGGCACATAGGGCACACACAAGCAGTGGCACAGACGATCTCGACCCCTTAAAATCTATCTCTTGAAATATATCCTTATACAATTTTTAAAAATTTCCATACCTTCTAAAAGTTGAAGCAACTAACACAAGTTGTTTCCAGAAGTGGGGCAACTTATATATGGCAACTTTATATAAGTTGCTTTCAAAAATGAAAGCACTTTCTCGAGTTGACTCTAAAAAAGAGTTATTTTTTACCCCTCGGGGGTATTTGTACAAGGTCAACAGAAATGGAGGGTATTTATAATATTCCGACTTTTTTTTTTAACACTGAATACCCTATATATACAATTTTAAGATTCTAAGGATAATGCCAAACACTACATGGACTTAAGAAAAGATAATTTTATGAATCCTAGGATTTTTAACTGAATTTCCAAATACACGTGGGATTTAAATGAATCCCGGAATTTGTAATCCGTGATATTATAAATTTTTCTTAATTGTACATTCCGCAACCAAACCCACCAATATTCATTCTTCTGGCTAGGTAAAGATAGTTGTACGAAACTCGTATACAAATTGCAACCCACTTAATGTAAACCCAAAGTTGATATACCCACAAAAGAGTCCAAAATCGAAAACCTGTTATAAAGCTGAAATGGAAGAAGAAGGCCTAACCAAATTTAGGCCCTTACCTCTAGACTTACCAGATCCCAAAGACCGAAACCTAATATAGTCAATTTTGGGCGTGCTCTCAGTGAGATTCACGATTTCGGTGTATGGCCAAGATGAATCTCTTAATCTCAGCGAGATATGCCCGAAAAACTCGCTGAGATGGTCGAGTTCCTGCCGAGACGAGGGGCACTGCAAAATTCCATTATAAATTTCAAAATTGGCTACGAAAAACTAGATTTTCTTTTTGATTTGTGAAATTGTGAATCATATTACGAGGGATGAGTTCAAGTTAGTCTAAAATCCCCAATGTCTTCATCAATTACTCGACTAAGTGGTATAAGTTTTGAAAATAAGTATTCTGAGATTTCACCGAGATAAAGTTGTCAAGGTATCTTGGTTCCGACCGAGACGAGATCGAGAACCGAGATTCACTATAGTGGTTCTAACATAGCCCTAGAATCAACCAACACACAAAAAAACGAATTTTTTCCTGAAATTTCAGAGAAATTTCATCGTCGTAACCCAACAATGTTTTAACGACATAATGATCCATGAAAGGTGAACCACTCATCACTGCCAGTATGCATGAAACCTTCGATGTTAGAACGAAAACGAACTTACTTTCTTAAGAACAACCCCCACTAACTCATTACCTTAATATATAAGAAATATTGAGCGAAACTGCATCTCTAAAACACCTGTCGCCATCAATACCACCACCTTCAAACCTCACAACCATCACCAATCATTGGAAACCCTCTTTAAAGAATAAATTGAGAGTTTTACACAAGTTTTTGCTATGAGGTTGAATTATAAGGAAAAGAAATATGTAGAAGAAACGCAATACACCACTATGCTTCGGATTTGAAATTTAATTTAGGAATAATTCTCGAGAAGGAATTTCGGTGTTATCATTTCATTGTTGGTCAAATAATGAGACTCATCATAACCTATGCATGTCATTTTGTAGGTAATATAATTTGTTCAATGTTGAGCACATCTTATAACTCTGCATGCATGCATTTGTTGTCAGTTTGTTTGAATTTGTTTATCACAACTCATTTCTTGGTGGTGTGCTAAAAGTTACTGAAGGTTAACAGAGCTATGCAGTAGTACGTAATCTAAATATTACAAAGAACACAGACACTCACACAAACAAGAGCAAGAATCTAACGAGTTGAATTCTCAAGAAACATATAAGTAATCTTTTATATTGTCGTAAAGTAGAAACATATAAAACCCAATTTAGAGAAGAAGAGATTTATGGTGTATCCTCTATACGATCTTATAGGCTATTTATATACACATGCGTTGGCAACATTACTTATCCTACAAAAAATAAATGTCTTCCTAACCCGATTCTAAGTGTTGGAAAATCTGAGTTATAATCATGTATACAATTGCTTTAATCACTAATGAACAAAATTCGTATATTAGTTTGTAAAAATAACATATGACTTATTGGTTAAGATACTTTTTTAAATACCTAGTGTACAACAATCTTGTTTCTCAATTTCAGCACACCAGAGTGTCCACAATTTATATAACATACAATATAAATGTCATAAAGAAAAACAAGGATAAGAAGTACCAATTTAATATGTGTATTAGAAAACACCGAGGTACCCAAATACACCACCAATTTTTTCTTAGGCAATCTGTATGGACAAACTCAACATAACCCCGAGAGTAAAAACTCACTCAAGGAAAGTGCCTAGAGTTATGAAAAAGCGGGGGGTACAACAACCACACCCAACAATTCGTTTGGCAATCTGAGAGGACTTACTCCAATATACTTTCAAGAGAATCAACTAGACAGTCAGACTCAATCTTTAGAAAAGTATACCAAAGAGTTTATATCTCTATCTCTCAATTCAATCCGCAATCAGTAAATAGAAATTTGCGAGCCCGATTGAATATAAGAGAAGTAACTTGAACGGTACCAAAGACCAATGTTCAAGGATCAATTAATTTCAATCAACAAACAAACGTTGGATTTACCAATTGATCGATTCAACCCACAACCTGTGATATTTCAATTATATAACAAAATATAATGCGGAAAAGAAATAACACGGACACCAGAATTTTGTTAACGAGGAAAACTGCAAATGTAGAAAAACCCCGGGACCTAGTCCAGCTTTGAACACCACAATGTATTAAACCGCTACAGACACTAGCCTACTACCAATGAACTTCGGACTGGATTATAGTTGAACCCTAATCAATCTCACGCTGATTCAAGGTACAATTGCGTTTCTTACGGATCCCAGCAGGATACTGAGCACTTGATTCCCTTAGATGATCTCACCCACAACCAAGAGTTGCTACGACCCAAAGTCGAATACTTGATAAACAAATCTGTCTCACACAGAAAAGTCTATTGGAAGAGATAAATCTGTCTCCTATAGAAATACCTATGATTTTTGGTCCATTTTTTGATAAATCAAGGTGAACAGTAACCAATTGATAAACCAGACTTCTATTCCCGAAGAACAACCTAGTATTATCAATCACCTCACAATAATCTAAATCGTATGGAAGCGAAACTAGATATTTTGGAATCACAAACGATGAGACGAAGATGTTTGTGACTACTTCATATCTTGCCTATCGGAGAATAAATCTCGATCAAATCTTAGAGAAGATAGTACTCAAACGATAGAATCAAGAAGATCAGAACACGCAACTACAGAGAAAATAGTTGGGTCTGGCTTCATAATCCCAATGAAGTCTTCAAGTCGTTAACCTACAGGGTTTCATGAAAAACCTAAGGTTGCAGGAGAATCGACTCTATTTTATGCAACTAGTATCACACAGGAGGTGTGGGGATTAGGTTTCCCAGTTGCTAGAGTTCTCCTTTATATAGTTTTCAAATCAAGGTTTACAATCTTAGTTACTTTGGTAACAAAGCATTCAATATTCACCGTTAAATGAAAACCTGATTAGATTCAAGCTAATATCTTTTAACAGTTAGATCGAACTTAGCTTGTTATACATAAATGAAATGTACCTTAATTTAGGTTTGAGTAACCGTACCTAAACGTGTACACCATGTTGTCTCAACAATAGTTAACCGAAGTTATCCATATGAACACTCTCATATCAACCTTGTTCATATTAACCATAACTAGTTCAAATGACTCAAATGAAACTAGTTAAAGAGTTGTTCAATTGATATATTCTCGTAGAAGTATACAAGAACACAATTGAAGCAAAATTGGTTTGATTCACTCGAATCAATTCATGAACATTGTACCCACGGTTTGCAAAGATTGTATTCCTTATTATATAAATGTATTAGTTCATGTACACAACTGATTTTAGAACTTTAACCTTCAAGTATGCAAATGGGTACGCATGCTTGAAATACCCGGACCAAGATTGGGTTTTCGCCAGTGCGCAAACGGGTACACGTACTTTCAATCCCAGCATAAAAACTCGGACATGAACCTTACGCCAGTACGCATACTTAGGTTCCCGGATTTCTCAAACCAACAGGTACGTATACGGGTACGCAAACTATGGTTCCCGGACATGGATTACATATGTGCAAGAGTACACAACATGTCATAATCCAATAATGGTTAAGTGTTCTGAACTCTTACTTCAATCATTGAAAATTTCTTAGAGGATGAAAATATCCGTTTTCACACACTATTAGCATCAAAGCAATTTTCAATTTATTGAAATAATCATAACGAAACATTCCAAGTCTACACCAAATGATTGTATCACACAAACCATATAAGATGTTATCGGAAATTTTCACATGATCATCTTTTTACTTGCGTCAAGGATATAAGATGAAATTGGTCTCAGCAAAAGCTTACCAACACATATTTCGAGAAATGTGCATAGTTGTTTATGAGTGAAAACTATTTCTGCTGGTTTTGGTAATTTTGGGTGTGTGTGGATGAGAAATGAATCTAAACCCTAAACAAAACTTCACGGAAGTGCTTTCTGATTTGAGAGATCAATCTATACAATTCTGACCTAAACCAAGAAATGGCCGTTCCAGACTTGCTACGGTCACAAAGTGAAGGAGATGGGGTTGATCTTAGGGAGGGAAGCGAAGAAGGTGTTGAGATTGTGAAGGTGTTGGTTGTTTATGACTTGTATCAGAATGATGAACTGGCTTGCAATAATGTAAGCTATCAGCTCTGGATGTTTTCTGGATACGGATGACAACACTTGGTTTTTCTGTGTTTATTCGTGTTGTTTGGAAATAGGCGAAGGACCTATTTATACAAGTCATTGAGCGTAAACCCTCATATCGTAGGAAGTGGAGGAAGTTGAGTAATGGAGTAGTGGGGTCGTGTAGGTGATTGCACGATCACGTCTTTGCCCACTATTCTCATCATCGTTAACCATCCAGGCCTCCTGACACGTTCTTGTGATGGCCCGTTGCACGCTGCACGCTGTAAACCGCCAGACCAGTACCCCAGTAAGTATCCCCCAGTTTGTGACATGCTTGATGTCTAGAATGAGTGGATCGTGGGACCCACAGGAAGTAGCATACGGTGCTAGGTTAAATAACTAAGTTATTTAGGAAATCGATATTCATTAAATATCGTGTATACTCTATGCATGTAATGTATCGAATACAATAAATATATATGAAGCATCTTTGTTTTAAATCTTAACGGATTAAGCCGCAGATTAAGCGTCTTAAAATAGCTGCATGCCCAACCATCTTTGAGTGATCGTTTGGAGGCCGCATGGGCGGGCTATCTCTTGGCCGAACACTCCTTGTGGTAGAGTGACGGGCGGTGATCACCAAGGTGTCTCATTGGCTGTTTAACTCTTTTCCTAGGTTGTCCGACCAAGCTGGCAAAGTTGGACGGACGAGATGATCTGCGGCACATGTTGGCAACCGTTGATGTATTTTAGGGTTTTAAAGAGGTGCGCAAGCATCTCTTTTTAGCCTGACCGAAATCGAGCATGGACAAAGTTTTTGGTGGGACCGACCGGGCATGCGTGTTGACGGCTTGACGGTGTACAAGTCCGTGCCATTTTGTCTCGCGGAGGTGCGATCTAGGCCACTCAATTTTTCTGGCAAAGATGAGTGATTTGCGACAGAAATCCTTTGCCGCAAAGGATTTTAGGGGTCCACGGCATGCCACCTTTAGGCGTGCGTTTCGAGGCGCCTGGCCATGGTCCACCTTGGCCGACAGGTTACATGCGCAGGTGGTCTCACGGTGATCATGTTGATGCTCTCTGGACTTCCTTAGTTTATATCTACACCCTCCATCCGAGATGGAGAAGATGGATGGTCGTGATCGAACTGCGACATATATGTAATGCCGCAAACCCTAATTAGGGTTTTGGATCAGTCACGCGTGCGCAACTTTGGCCAAACGGTTTGGAAGGCTATGCTCCCCCTTTGGGGAGACCGACCGTGTGGGGCCCATGTTGGGCCGACGGTGAACATATGTGTACTTGTACGATGGTCCTAGGCGCGATCTAAGCCATCCAAACATGCTGGCGAAGTTGGATGGTTGTGATCGATTTAAGACGCTAGTGGAATTTCCGCGACCCTTTAAGCATCACGTCAGCCACACTTCGAGCAAGCGTTCATTTCTCTAGGGCTAGGTCGTGAGAAACCGATCAGGTGGGTGAGGAGTGGGCCCGCCAATGTATGCATTAACGCTTCACTGATCAAACGTGGGATGATCTAATTCTTCCAACCAGGATGGTGAAGTTGGACAGTCATGATGATTTAAGAATTCTTTGAGCGGTCTTGCTCGTTTGAGCCTTCCCCAAAGCAACGTGGCCATCCCTCTCTGGGGTCGGCGTTTGACAGGCGTTAGGGATATAGCGTGGTGTTCGACTGGCTAGGGCATAAGCTAGTTAAATTATGTGGCTAACTTGCGTGGTCGTGATCGTTTCTGAGACTGGCATGGGCATTCCATATTTCCCTTAGGGAATTAAACATGCTCGATCAGGCTAATATAAGTGCACCGGCACATGGTTCTCTTGGTTATAGAATGATATGGCATGTACGAGTATTTCATGCATACCTCACTATTGACACTTGGAGATTCGTGTTACTCTACTGAGAGTAAACACTCAGTCGTCATGCCGCACCAATAATGAGAGTCTTGCTGATAACAGCACATGAAATACAAGGCAAATCATGCATTAATTAACAATGCTATAAATACACATAATATTTGGGATTGTTGCTACATGCATCATTCTGAGTGAATTTTGTATATTTATTGAATTGCTTCAAATAAATAAAACGAGAGGATTTTTGCGCTCATCGTTTGTCAAATGGCCTTACCCTTTGCAGGATGTCGACACGCTAAATCAGGTTTTACAATTTTAGCCATGAACTAAAATCCACCATCAATATTAAGTCCCCTGCCTAGCACATAATGGTTGCGTTATTGGTGGGTAGGCATGATATGGTGACAAATAAAGATAAAACTTATGAGACAAAGTTTGATGTTACCAGGAGATAGGTCAGCCTGTATTTGGAACATGTCACGTTCAAGAGGCATCCAGGTGAGCGTTCCCCTAGCATGATGTCGGTTGTCCCCAGATAGATTAGGCATGCAGTTGGTTGGGATCTGAAACTATTCATGACGATGTCATAATCCTTGACTCTGATGTGGACGATCCCTATCATGAGGAATATCCTTACAAGGCTGCTGAAGCAATTTCTGAAAAATATGTTGAAGCAGCTCCCAAAGAGAACGTTGATGTAGCTTCTGGAAAGCGTGTTGAAGAAGCTTCTGAAGCGAACGTCGAGGCAACTCCTGGAGAGAGCGTTGAAGAGCTTCTAGAGCATACGTCAAAGCTGGTCCCGGAGAGAGCGTTGAATCAGCTTCTCCTGGAGAGAACGTTGAAGCAGCTTCTATTGGAGAGAGAGCGTTGAATCAGCTTCTGTTGGAGAGAGCGTTGAAGCATCTTCTATTGGAGAGAGAGCGTTGAAGCAACTTTTGTTGGAGAGAGCGTTGAAGCATCTTCTTTTTCAGTTTGATTTCCCCTTGCGAATTACATGCTTCTTGACCATCTCTCTTGTGTTGAAGAAGTTCTTGACTGACGACGAAAGAATTTCATGCTGATCCTCAATCCTCAAACGTGGTCTACGTTGCTCTATCTTGTATGCCCGATGGGTCTACCATAACAAAGGTATCTCCATCCAGCCTTCGTACTAGTAATCATATTACTTCTCCATGGGTAAAAATATGCAGAAGTTTAGATTACCTTTGTACGTAGTAGTTGTTGATACGGTGAAGCTCTGGATGATATCAATCAACGAGAAACAACGGTTCTTGGCAGCAGCTGTGATCAGAAGAGACTGGCAGGAAGAGGCGTGGTGGAAACTTGCACGAACTTGGCACTCTTCATACAATGGTATAGATCTTCTCGTTATTAGAGGGAGAAGATGGAACCGATGGCTTTCTTGATGTTTCTTCATAGAATAGAGAAGAGGGAGACAGTCCCCTTCCCACGAGTATCCACTGAGCTTTCGACTTGATAAATGTTGTCACGCTAGGTTAATGAGGCCGTCTTTACGTCTTCTCTATTGAGTATATCCTCGTCTTTGGACATCTTGGAATCATAATGATAGCGTGCTTGCATTTCTCTAAATTCACCCTTTGAGATGGGAAGTGCTAAGAAGTCCCCAGTCATACTCCTTTGCCGTTATCATCTTTGGATCGTGTCTTTGAGGAGTAGGGAAGTTCCTCTTGAGTCCCAGGTGCAATCTCCTTTGGTAACGCAACTACTTCTTCTACGGGAGACGAAATTCTGAAAGCGTCTCTCATTTATGTAGTTATCGTCGATCCAGATATGGAATATCTTGGACGTTGTTTCATCATTGTGGCATTCGTGCATACGGTACTGGAGTTGGAGTTGGCGATTTTGGAAGCACAGGATGTTGTATCTCGGTGGTTTTCCTCTTGCTGCTTCAGCGAAACTGCTTACAGGAGGCTAAAGCTTGCATTTCCTGTTGGTGAGATGTATGCTTCCACGAACATCATGAGGCTCTTCATTACTGGCAGGCTTGTTCTTTCTAGCAGGGCAGGTTCTGTCGCAACTTGAGTGTTTAGCATCTTCACGGAGTTCAGAGGATGTTTGAAAGCGCAGGTTCTTTGACAAAGCACAATTTAAAGGTACCATCCTATTGATGCACAATTACACCACTTGTTGTTTAATCACATTTGGATCGTGACCCTTCAGTGCCTGAATTCGGACCTCTTGACATAATCATTTGGATGTTCGCTGTTTCGCTGAAGCATTCCTCTTAAGGCTGACAGAGTGATTCACCAAAGCTGCGGATTCTTTCTCGACATGATGATGCGGGCATCGTATCTTCTTGAGGTTGCTCCCTTGAGGTGTCGTCTCCAGTAGATCTGAAGATGTCCCGGGCTCGCTCTCGTCCGGGCTGACATAATATGAGAACTCTTTATGATGATTTGGAGATGACAATATTCGCTGAATCCTACGAAACGCTTCATGTTATAGTGTGGTCCACACGAAGCTTGCCCTTTTCTTCAGCAATGGAGTGAATGAAACAACGAGCTGGGCCAAACCAGGTATAAAACTTCGAATGTAGTTCACCTTGCCCATGAAGCTTTGGAGCTCCTTCATAGTCCGCGGAGGCGGCATCGTGAGGATGGATTGAGTCTTGGATGGGTCCACCTTAATCCCCTCAGCAGTTACCTTTCGAACACTTGCCGTAGGACTCTTGTGTGATCTGCCCGAGCTTTCGATTTGACTACTATATCATCCACATAGTCTTCGACTTGCTTATGCATCATGTCATGGAAGATTGCCGTCATAGTACGTTGATACATTGCACCGGTATTCTTCAAACCAAATGGCATTACAGTAATAAAAATTTCCGAGAGGAGTTCGAAAAGCTTTCTTACTTGCGTCATGCTCGTACATCCTTATCTGATTGTAATCGCTATATCCATCCATGAAGGAGAACATGTCGTGTCCGCTGGTGGCATCTACTAACATGTCAATGTTAGGTAGAGGAAAATCGTCTTTTGGGCAGCATCTATTCAAGTCTCTGAAATCTACGCAACACCTGATCTGTCCGTTTTTCTTTTTCAATGAAACTACATTAGCCAACCAGGTCCGATGATGGATGGGCTTAATGAAGCCAGCAGCTAGCAGCTTCTGAATCTCAGTATTGATTTGCTCTTCTACCTCGTGCCTGAATTTCCTCGGAGATTGCTTGATCGGCTTGAATCCAGGTACAACATGTAGATGATGGGTGACCAATTTTTCATCTAGACTGGGAATTTCTTCATACGTCCAAGCGAATATGTCCTGGTATTCTTTGAGAAGTTGCACGAGCTCCGTGCATTCATCCGTGGACAAGGTTGAGCTGATGGACATAGGCCTGGGAGATTATTCATTCCCGATATTAACGATTTTGAGCTCATCGGTCATGGAGTTGGTGCCGTCCTGCAGTTGTCGTGGAGCATCCAACACCTCTTCATGTAGCTCGTCGTTGTTGTAGCATTCCATTAGCGGAGAGACTAGGTAACAGTCTCCCCTACTAATTTCTAACAGCGGCGTCAGTAGACGGTTTTCCATTTCTGATCACGACTTGCCACAAAGGTTCGCTCCCTCTTAGTGTGAACGTGGGTCGCGGCTTTACCGGATGAACAAGAACGCCTTGTCTGCCAAGATGCATCGTGGGTATTAGCCCTCAATGATGCGAGTTGGTCCTCCTCCTGAATTGACACCCACATGGGGAGTGGGATGCAATGAACTTTGTCTGATTCTTCCTGCGGATCTTCTCTTGGTTCAAACAATTCCACTCCACATATCGTTTCATAAGGAGACAACGATGCAGGGATACGAATGACTTCCCTATTCAACATAGTCTTCAGGCACTGGTGATACGTCTAAGGGACAATCCTATTGTCATGAAGCTACGCTATCCCAGTATCATATGGTAGTCTGGCTCCTTTTCTATGACTTCGAATTTCATCTTTGATTGGACGGGCCCTACAGATAAATTCAGATTGACATACCCGTATGTGTTAGTCTGGTTTCCTTCGAAGTCTGTCATCATGGTAGGATTCCGTACGATCTTGCCTGGGCGAACCTTGTCTGTCCTGAGAGTCTTGAGAGTAATCGCATTCGAAGACGCTCCCGTGTCGATGAGGGCCCTCTTGAACTCTGAATCCTTGATGCGTGCAGTCACATGTAGGGCCCGGTTGTGACCTTCCTCCGCCATCATGTCTTCTTCTGTAAATGTGACATTATTCAGAGACATCTCTGGCGTTTTCGAGACTTCTGGACGCAAAGGAGTTAAGTGCACATCCAGGGCTATCTGGTTGATTGCAGCTAATGTCTCCGCCCGTTGATTCTTCGAGAGGTGCAAAAGTTCGCACAAAAATTTCACTAAATAAGCCGCTTCCTGATCCACCGGCCTCTGGTTCGTAGTGAAGCTACTGAATTGAGGAGGATCGTTGTGGGGATCAGTCCCCAGTGTAGAAATCTCGGTCACAGGAAAACCGCTCATATATGACGTCATCTTGGTGAGGAGATCGAGTATGACGTTTATTACTTCTTTGATCAGGTCCATGTTATTTGTGTGAATCCCCTGCACTCGTGGCAACTCGATCAATGTTGGGATTCTTCCAGTCGCGCCGTCAGACATACCGTTGGAAAGAGGAGCATCTTCGTTGGAGGAACTCCGACCGATATTTGAAGTTGTTGGGGCAGCCCTAAGACCAACCATTTTGAAATCAACCAAATGGAATTGGGTATTGAATAAATTGACTTCACAACCGAGAGATTAATCTCCCACTGTGGTCGCCAATTATTTACGGGTGAAAACTATTTATGATGGTTTTGGTAATTTTGGGTGTGTGTGGATGAGAAATGAATCTAAACCCTAAGCAAATGCACTTCACGGAAGTGCTTTCTGATTCGAGAGATCAATCTATACAATTCTGGCCTAAACCAAGAAATGGTCGTTCCAGACTTGCTTCGGTCACAAAGTGAAGGAGATGGGGCTGATCTTAGGGAGGGAAGCGAATAAGGTGTTGATATTGTGAAGGTGTTGGCTGTTTATGACTTGTATCAGAATGATGAACTGGCTTGCAATAATGTAAGCAATCAGCTCTGGATGTTTTCTGGATACGGATGACAACACTTGGTTTTTATGTGTTGTTTGGAAATAGGCGAAGGACCTATTTATACAAATCATTGAGCGTAAACCCTCATCTCGTAGGAAGTGGAGGAAGTTGAGTGATGGAATAGTGGGGTCGTGTAGGTGATTGCACGATCACGTCTTTGTCCACTTTTCCCATCATCGTTAACCGTCCAGGCCTCCTGACACGTTCTTGTGATGGCGCGTTGCACGCTGCACGCTGTAAATTGCCAGACCAATACCCCGGTAAGTATCCCCCAGTTTGTGACATGCTTGATGTCTCGAATGAGTGGATCGTGAGACCCACAAGAAGTAGCATACGGTGCTAGGTTAAATAACTAAGTTATTTAGGAAATCGATATTCATGAAATATCGTGTATACTCCATGCATGTAATGTATCAAATACAATCAATATGTATGAAGCATCGCTATTTTAAAGCTTAACGGAGTAAGCCGCGGATTAAGCGTCTTAAAATAGCTGCATGCCCAACCATCTTTGAGTGATCGTTTGGAGACTGCATGGGCGGGCCATCCCTTGGCCGATCACTCCTTGGGGTAGAGTGCGGGCGGTGATCACCAAGGTGCCTCATTGTCTGTTTAACTCTTAGCCTAGGCTTTCCGACCAAGCTGGGAAAGTTGGACGGACGAGATGATCTGTGGCACATGTTGGCAACCGTTGAGGGATTTTAGAGTTTTAAAGAGGTGTGCAAGAATCTCTCTTTAGCTTGACCGAAATCGATCATGGACAAAGTTTTTGGTGGGACCGACCGGGCATGCATGTAGACGGCTTGCCGGTGTACAAGTCCAAGACACTCTGTCTCGAGGAGGTGTGATCTAGGCCACTCAATTTTTCTGTCAAATATGAGTGGTCGTGATCGATTTGCGATAGAAATCTTTTGCCGCAAAGGATTTTAGGGGGCCACGGCATGCCACCTTTGGGCGCACGTTTCGAGGCGTCTGGACATGGTCCACCTTGTCCGACTGGTTACATGCGCAGGTGGGCCCACGATGATCATGTTGATGCTCTCTGGACCTCCTTAGTCTATATCTACATCCTCCATCCGAGATGGCGAATATGGATGGTCGTGATCAAACTGCAACATACATGTAATACCACAAACCCTAATTAGGGTTTTGGATCAGTCACGCGTGCGCAACTTTGGCCAAACGGTTTGGCAGGCTATGCTCCTCCTTTTGGGAGACCGACCTTATGGGGCCCATGTTAGGCCAACGGTGAACATATGTGTACCTGTCTGATGGTCCTAAGCGCGATCTAAGCCATCCAAATATGCTGGCAAAGTTGGATGGTTGTGATCGATTTAAGACGCTAGTGGAATTTCCGCGACCCTTTAAGCATCACGTCAGCCACACTTCGAGCAAGCTTTCATTGCTCTAGGGCTAGGTTGTGAGAAAACCAATAAGGTGGGTGAGGAGTCGACCCGCCAATGTGTGCATTAGCGCTTCACTGATCAATCGTGGGATGATCTAATCCGTCCAACCAGGCTGGTGACGTTGGACGGTCATGATGATTTTAAGAATGCTTTGAGCGGTCTTGCTCGTTTGAGCCTTCCCCAAAGCAATGCGTCCATCCCTCTTTAGGGTCGGAGTTGGACATGCGTTAGGGGTATAACGTGGTGTTCGACTGGCTAGGGCATAGGCGGGCCCGTCGGTGGACATCACGGTGATTTCCTGCTCCTGTTAGGGTTCGTCTAGGCTAGTTAAATTATGCGGCTAACTTGCGTGGCCGTGATCATTTCTGAGACTGACATGGACAGTCCATATTTTCCTTAGGGAATTAAACATGCTCGATCAGGCTAATATAAGCGCATCGACACAGGGTTCTCTTGGTTAGATAATGATATGGCCTGTACGGATATTTCGTGCATACCTCACTATTGACACTTGGAGATTCGTGTTACTCTGCTGAGAGTAAACACTCAGTCGTCATGCCGCACCAATAATGAAAGTCTTGCTGAGAACAACACAGGAAATACAAGGCAACTCATGCATTAATTAATAATGCTATAAATACACAGAATATTTGGGATCGTTGCTACATGCACCATTCTGGGTGAATTTGTATATTTATTGAATTGCTTCAAATAAATAAAACGAGAGGATTTGTACGCTCATCGTTTGTCAAATGGCCTTACCCTTTGCAGGATGTCGACACACTAAATCTGGTTTTACAATTTTAGCTCTGAACTAAAATCCACCATCAACAATAGTAGAAAACTATATAGCACTACGACTTATGTCTCAATATAGGAGATAGAGTAGAAATAAACTTTCCAAGTGATAGATGAGTTTCAGTCTCCACATCCCTTTTGTTGATGACCACAAGCTCGCCTTAGTAGTTCTTCGTCTTCAAATGAGACATCTATAAGTAGACTAGAAATCAAGACTTATAGTTTTGGTCACTAACATTGACAAACATGCTTGAGATATCAACACATGCAAGTTCGACCGAGCAGTGCTCTAACAATCTCCCCCTTTGTCAATTTTATTGACAAAACTATCAATACATATGGATTACAAAATAAATAAAACTTTATAGCTTCTCATCCAAATGCTTGATCCCTTTGGCATCTTCAACATAACTCGAAATCTTCGTCACTTCCAAGTACTCCATGATTCTAAACGTGTTCAACTCAGCATCATAGTTGTTGAAGATCCGTAGCAATAACAATTAGAAAACAGTTGCTCCCAATCATTGTTATATAGTGTCATAGTATTACTACACAACATCAAAGTTCAATTGTATCAAAACTTTGACAACAATACTATGGTGATATGTATCACCCCCCCCCCCCCTAGTCAATACTTCATCTCATAATGAAAAACACTCCTCCTTACATAATGATCCGTAAACCACATTTATTTGTAATATGAAACTACACATTAATTCTCCCCCTTTTTGTCAATATAAATTGGAAAAGGTACGAAAACTAGTGGGATCCTCATGAAATTTTCATAGAGATACTTCATGACCAAAAGCGAACAACATATCAACTTTTTAGATGCAATCATATAGCCGAAGCTGTATGCATTCATCAAGGAGTTTATAAATATACAAGATAACTCCTATAATATTCCACAGCCGCACTCCCCACAAAGATTTGGAAATTAAGCACAAGTTCAATTAAGAACCCTCTCCCATAAAATGTCACTCCCGAAAGAACAACAAGAGCGACCTTACTTTTACGAGAAAAGAATGATTTCTTTGGACATAATCAAATTACATGAGAACATGAATTTGTAACCAAAAATCACAATTGAATCAACCACAAAAAAATGATCAATTCAATTGGCCATGCTCGACATAAGAAAACTTACGGATCAACACAGTATATACACAAAGATGTGGATCAGGGAAGGACCAATACTGCGGAATAAATAAAGACTCATTGTATTTTCATCACTATTTTCACAATGACATATAATAGACTTAATCTTTGTAAACAAAAGTTCATCCTATATTCCATCAATAAAGACATAATAGTCTTAACTTTTGTTTTCAAAATTTCATTCTATCTTTTATCAATACTTTCATACCGACATATGATAGAGATAACTTTTGAACAAATATGGGACAGTGAGGGTTTACGGACGTAAACAAAATATCCCATAATAATTTGCAATATACGAAACCATAAAGATTCAGAGAGGGCCAATGGAAACAGAACCAAACTTCAAAGAAGAAGAAGCTTCTTTACAGGTCCAAAACCAAATACTCATCTGAAAATTAACACCAACAGATGAAGCAGTGGTGTGCACTAGCTTCAAAATTGGTGAACCAGGGAAAATTGTAATACTGCAAAAATTATCTTCCAAATAAATTAGAATTTAAATAAATAAATCTAAAAACATTGCAAGATGAAAATGTTGGCAATAGCTATGTGTATTTACAATAATGGCTATTCCAAACCCTAGTTATCCTTCTTAAAAACAAAAGAATAAATTATCATAAGAAGTTTCCTAGACAAAATCAAAACAAACTCTAAAAACAAAAAGAAGCCATCATACGCAAAAATCAGAGTTCATAACCGGAACCTTTACGGGTCTCCAGACCTTCAAGTTTGTGACTGACAGCATCATCTACAACTTCAGAGAACATATCTTCATTTAGAAGATCCTTAACATGTGACTTCATGAGAACAAGGTCAGCGTTAACCTTTTTCAACTCAGATCGTAGCACATTAAGATCCTTTACAGAGTTCTCAAGCTTTAGTTTTGTCTTCTCAAGATCAGTGAGAAAACCATGTACAACTCCAGCAGAGACCATCTCAACATTCTCTCGATCTTGGTGAGAGAAAGCATAGTAGCAGGATGCACAGGGTTCGAGTTCGTTAGCTTCAACAAGGGTTCTTTTCTTCTTTAAAATGAACTCAAGGTAAACAACATCATCAATATAATCAGCTGGTAAATCCCAAGAACTTGGAGGAGACCCCTGTTAGAGCATTGCTCGGTCGAAATCGCATGCATTGTTATCTCAAGCATGTTTGTCAATGTTAGTGATCAAAACTATAAGTCTTGATTTCTAGTCTACTATAGATAAGTCTTGGACTAGGATAGAAAGTGTAGTTGAGCTCAAGGACTTCATGGATATTCATCATACAAGAAGAATAACTACTCAAGGAACCGGTGGAACTTCTCGACAAAAAGGTATGTGAAGACTTGAACTTATCTTTCACTCAAAAGTCTATCTACTCTATCTCCTACTTCTTGAGACAAGAAGTCGTATGCTATATATAGACTTGGATTATACACATTTGGTATTTTGATCCGAGTATACCTCTCTTATCTATATCTCGAAATATGTGTTGGTAAGCGTTTCGCTTCGACCATGTTTATCTTTACCTAGTGACGAAAGTCATGATATGTTTCAATCACTTTGAAAATTGGTTTGACGAGAAATGGTGTAACAACTATATAACGTCCTCTAAGAATGTTTCAATGGTTGGAATGAGAGTTTAGATTACATAACCAATGATGGACATAAGTATTGTTGTGGAAACACATATGTGCACAAGTCCTATTCCTTGAACCAAATTTTGCGAACTTTGTTGATCAAGAGAAACCGGAAGAATGACTTGTTTCCAAGTACGCGAACTCAGTCCGCGAACTGCCGAACTTCTCATCCCGAGAAATTCTGCTGGAGTTGACAAACTTGTTACGTGAGTACCAGTCCGCGAACCGGCGGAAAGTCTTTGCCGAGTTTTCTGCTGGAGTTTGTAAACTCTGCCTGGTTGCTTAAGTCCGCGAACCTAGTGTGCGAACTTAAGAAGGTTATATATCTGAAGATGATTTCTGAACTTAAACTTATAAAGACTAAGGAATGCAAATTGCAAACAGCGGCTATAAAGTTCATGAACCGATTCAAGTGAATCAAATCATCTTTGCTTCAATTGTGTCTTTTGTAGTACATAATATTTCCTTGCAATTGAAAAAATTCTCTAACTAGTTCATTTGAGTAACTTGAACTAGTTATGGTGAAGAAGAATATGGTTGGTATGAAATACTCATATGGCTAACCTTTTCGTTAACTATTGTTGAACCAACAATGTACATGTTTGGGTATGGTTAACAAACCTAGAAGCGTACATTCCATTTGTGTATAACAAGCTAAGTTTTCGATCTAACGGTTGAGAAATATTAGCTTGAATCTAAATCAGGTTTTCATCTAACGGTGGATATTGTTTTCTTTCTGACCAAGGCGAAACCCTGATTTGAAAGACTATATAAGGGGACATCTAGCAACTCTGCAAAACTATCCCCACACCTAACGTGTGATACTAGTTTGCGTGCTAGAGTCATTTTTCCTTTAACCTTTGGTTTTCTTCTTCTAAAACCAGGTTAACGACTTAAAAACTTCATTGGTATTGTGAAGCCAGACCGATACTACTTTTATCGTAGTTGTGTGATCTGATCTTGCATCTTCTATTGTACGAGTACAATCTCATTGATTAGATTGAGATTAATATCTCTGATAGGAAAGATATAAAAAGTAGTCACAAACATCTTCATCTCATTGCTTGTGATTCCGCAACATCTTGTTTCGCTACTGTAGATGGAGGAAAATGAGTCGCTGGTTTTTTAGGGAAGCGAAGAGACGAGCGTGTTGTCGAGACTCCTCAACCAAGCAAACTATTCAACCTCAAGTAGATGCACTTCAAAGGGAGTGATTAGATTCGAGAGATCAATCCGTAGGACTCCGGCCTAAACCAAGTCAATGACCGTTTCAGAGTCAATTCGGTCGCAAAGAGGGAGATGTGTTGATTTGTAGGAGGCAAGCTGAGAATCATGTGGGATCAGTGATGATCAAGGATTGTGTATGTGTTGAAGGTTTCTGCAATTTTGGTGACCTATGAGTTCGGAATAAGTTCTGATGGATTGATGAATTCTTGAGAGTAGTTACTCGAGAGAATTTTGTGTACAGAATTGCTGATAGCTGGTGATCATACGCTGTCTATTTTTTTTTTCAATCATGGATTCAGAGACTTATTTATATCTTCAGAGTTGTGAACACCTTGATCCCTGTAAGTGTGACGGTTTCTTGAGTGAAAGAGTGGGAAAGTGGGAGATCGTGGTGAAACCAGTTCCATATTGTGCGGAAACTTGGTTGATCATTCACACACTACTTTGCTAACTCCTTTAACCGTTACACGACTTACTCACATTTCTCGTTGTGGATGAATCCACTTGTTGTAGGCCGCTAGACCAAAACCCTAATTGATATCCCCCAATTTGACGTGATTGGTGTCTCACGAATCGTGGAGTTTGTATGACAGACGTGTATTGATTAGTCAATTGTTGACTGATTAGACAGTGAGTCTAGGTTTTATTGAATCGAGCATAAGTGGTGAATGCTCAGCGATTCGTGGATCGAACATGTAGTTCTCTTAAGGGATGTAGTATTGTTGATTCAGTGATGAATTACTGACTAGTATTTGAGCGAGAGCAAGTATTGCTCGACTCGGGGAATTAATGAATATTGAGAATTTGATGAGTAATTGAGCAAGTATCGCTCAATTCGACAAATTAATGATTATTGATGCTTTGACGTGCAACTGAGCAAGTATATTTTTACATTTAAAACTTCCGTGGGAGGATAGCCGGTCGTGTGACCATGTGGCTTTTGGTTTTTCATGATTCGAGTAAAATTTGAGAAGTTATGACGAAATTATGATTTTTGCTCAAACCAAGGAGTTTTATGAATTGAGGAAAATAATAATTATAAAAGACTAGGGATTGCAAGGTGTGGGACCGGCCACGGCTAGGGCATGGCCGATCGGCTATGTGCCCGGTCCCGTACACCTTTTCCTATTTTATAATAATATTATTTTTCATGAATTCGTAAAGTTATGGAGAATCCATGATTTTTTGTTGAAACGGAGGAGTTACATAAGATTGGGGAACAATATTATAAAATCTAGGGATTGTAAGGTGTGGGACCGGCTACGGCTTGGGCGTGGCCGGCAGGCTAGGTTTCCCGGCCCCGCACACCTTTCCCTATTGTATAATATTATTTCACGAGTCCATAAAGTTATGGAGAATCCATGAGTTTTGCACAAACAAGGAAGGTTGCTAAATTGAAGGAGTTTTTCATGAGTTCATGAAAATAAAAAAATAGGGCAAAATAATAAAAGAGGCATGGGACCGGCCACGACTAGGGCATAGCCTCCCGGCCGGTGGGACCGTCCCTGGGCGCCTCTTATTATTTTATTATTATTTGTTGTTTTCTCCTATTTTGTGTAGGATTCCTCATCTGTCCATATTTTTGGATGCTCGTTTGTGCGTCCGGATGCTCAGTCATGCATCATTGTCGAGTACACTTGCACTATTTTTGTGGGGATTACTCAGTAATGGTACAGATGCCCGGTTGTTGAGTATTTATTGCTAATTCATGAAATTCAGTGAAAAATAATTCATGAAACGGAGGAATAAAAATGAGTAGTTATTTATTATCAATTCATAAGATCAGCTGTGGATTCGACCACGAATTCGGAATAATAAAACAAGCATTACCATCCCATGGGATCGTGGATTCGACCATAGAATAAGAGTAATAAAATTATCTATTACCATTCCATGAGATTAGCTGTGAATTCGATCATGAAATCGGAATAATGAGATAATATATTAGTTTATTGCCATTCTATGAGATCAAGTCGTGGATTCGATCATGGAATCAGAGCAATTGTTTATTACCATTCCATGGGATGAGGCTGTGGATTCGACCATGGAATAGGAGCAATTGTTATTGCCATTCCATGGGATCAGGCCGTGGATTTGACCATGCAATAGGAGCAATTTTTATTTCCATTCCATGGGATCAGGCCGTGGATTCGATCATAGAATATGAAAAATTGTTATTGCCATCCCATGGGATCAGGCCGTGAATTCGACCATGGAATAGGAGCAATTGTTATTGACCTTCCACGGGATCAGGACGTGGATTCGACCATGGAATAAGAGCAATTGTTATTGCCATTCCATGGGATCAGGCCGTGGATTCGACCATGGAATAGGAGCAATTGCTATTGCCATTCCATGGGATCAGGTCGTGGATTCGACCATGGAATAGGAGCAATAATAGATCATTCTTGGAATTCAGTGGCGAATGTCACGGCAGAATTAATCTATTTCATAAAGAATATTAGCCAGTTAAAACGTCACATCCATTTTGAATGGTACATAGTCAGGGAGTCACGGTATTGTTTACGACCTGAAGGCGTTACTGCTCTCAATATACGGAGAACCGCCTAAATCTGTACACGGTCTCTCCACATAGTCAGGTAAAAATGAGTGTCATCGACGTCCTGAAGGCGTTCATGCTCTCAATATATGGAGAACCACCCAAATCGTTCTTCTATGTGGAGGTGGGTCTCTCTCCTGCAGTCATGGAACTGTTAATCTGCATAGAGGCCATGATAAATTTCTAGGGATCGAATCGCTCAGCTAGTGGGGATCTTCGACAACATATTCATCATGGCTTCGTAAAATATGAATCGTTGCATGCCTGAAAGCCGTGTCAAAAACATGCCTCATGATTTTATGGTTTTGCCCTTTGTTGAAAATCCACCATCAACATTAAGTCCCCTGCTTAGTGGGGAACAGTCATGTTCCATAGTAATGCATTAAATGGTGATTTTTAGTCGATGAGATCGGTGATTGAACTCAGTCTACAAAGGTATGTTCAGAATCCTCGATTCGCTGCAATGGTGTCACGTGCGGGAAAATATTTGAGTGAGGATCCTAATAGCGTGATAGAGCGTTATTTTTGTGAGCACGGAGAGATGAGGTGATGCTGATTTGGTCATTTAAAAGCCCAGTTTTGGTCGGTTTAGCGTTCGAGGGCCCAAACCCAAAAAGGAAATCCTTGTTTTATAAACAGACGTTTGCTCGTTCGTTAGTTTAAGAAAAAAACGAAATACACTTGAGTCTAATGATAAAATTTTTGTCTCTGCGCTTTCACGGAAGCCAAAATTTTATTTTTTAAATATGTGAGATTTCACAAAAAAGAATAAACTCTCGTTTCAAAGATGGATGCTCGTACGAGAGAAATATATTTTTTTTTGAATAGACGTGCGTCTGTTAGTAATAAAAAAAATTATATGAGCTTTCGTGAAATTTTTTTATTTTTTATATGTGAGCCTTCATAAATTTTTTGAAAATATGCTCTCGTTTCAAAGACAGATGCTCGCAAGAGGGAGCACAAATATATATACATATATTTTCAAAGTTACGTGAGTTTCACGTTAAATATATATGTATTTAAAATCAATGTTTTGATTTTGAACAACTGTTGAAAGTAGAAAATTATTCACGGTGAAATAATGTCTGTTGAAAGTAGAAAATTATTCACGGTTTGTATGAACGATGTGCTCTGAGTGGTGAGAGATCCTTCATACTGAGTTGTACTCCTGGTTATTCCATTAGCTTTACCACATGATGATCGTATAGTGAGATCCCGAATCAATGTAGGCTCCACAGAGAACCCATAAGTAAGGACTACAAGATGACGTGCAGTCCCCAGCCGTTTCTTTGGTGAGTTGTTAGCGCTCCTTGTGTCATGACTTTTCCTTGCCCGTGCAATTAGGATCACGAAACCAAGGTTTGTTATTTCTTTTCAGAATTCGGCTCCATGAAGGTCTTCAACTTGTTCCCGGACAAACAATTCAGGAACCCAGCATTGATGAACAAGTCGATGTAAGTATCTCTTTCGTGCAGGTGATCGTGGCATCTCTTTGAACGAAATAATAATAATTGTTGTTGATGAATCCAGGAAGAAATCATTGTACATAAGCAGTGTGTTTATGAAGCGTGCTCTTATTTGGGACACGGGAATATGGAGATTCCCGAAATCCTGAACCGAATGGACATAGCAGAGTTGTCAATGGAGATTCCGGTATTGTCGAGCCTTCAAATGATTTAGAGACTCCCTTAGTAAGTATATCTCCTATAATATCTTCATAGAAGTATGAAATTGCTGATTTGTGAATGAATGAATGAGAATACATGTGAGTATACGAGTAATTTTGCTGAAATACGTCACCAGAAAATTTCAGACTTCAGCCTTTTAGTAAAAACACCGTAGAATCTTCGTTCGAAGTCGGATTTTCGCGATCTGCATATGTATCTTCAAGACCAGAAAATTTCAAGCTATAGCATAGAATATTTTTGAGTTTTGAGCCTGTTTAGGGCCTGAAAAAGGCGAAACAGTAAACTTCCAGGAGACTTCCGGAAAATTTTCAGCTGGCATGTAGTCCAATGTTTTGGTCACATCTCTATGCTCGTTTCTCCAATTGCTGTGAATTTTGAATATGTTGTATAAGAAATCCATACGAAGAGAATGGTATATGACCCATACCTATATTATTCACCAGTTGATCCCAGCTCGTCCCTTTGTACAGGGAAGTGCAAAATTACTTCAGACGGATTTGTCGCAAAAAACTCATGTTGTGTCTTTAGACCATTCGATTGTGTCTTGAACGATTGGTGAAGGATTTTAATGTCATTGGTTCATTTGATATCAGGAACCCTTGATTTATACATGAGCATGGTGCTTGCGGTGCCATCTTGTTTCTGTCAATCGTAGAAACATCGCTCCTGAAACCCTGGTCACGGGACCATAACTGAGGTTGCTCCCAAGAGAGGGTGATGTAATGACCATGGTTTCATGTACCGGTGGTAGAATTACTTTTATTATGAATGATCAGCACATAAGAGTCTGCTTCCACGGGTCTTGGACTGTGAAACTAATCGCCATGATCAGTGAACCGTCAGTCCCCAGTATTTTGTCAAATCTCTCTTTTTCGTTTTCCCTTCTTCTTGCGAGACCTAGATAGAGGACTAGGGTAGAAAAATTGATGTAAATACCTAGGTGGTAGAAGTTGGAGGTACCTTGATGAAGGACTTAGCTGAAAGACCTGGTGGTCACTGATCGACTGTGGAAGTTATGAATCCCGTCTAAGAATTGCTGCTTGCATGTTGTATGCTCTGGAAGCTGTAGGAACCTCATACGACGTCGGAATTCGATGCTTAACCCTAATCTTTGAAGTTAAGATACTGAATTATCACATGAGAAAAGAAATACTCAATTTGGAGTTGCATAGGTCAGCCAACGAAGCGTGAACATTTGTAATTTGTAATCTCGTACAAATTTTTCAGATTTCGTGGACCTGACGGTAAAGGCCATATCTTTCAGCTTGTATGTCCGATTGATGCACCCATTTGGTATGATGTAGAAGAGACATAGACGAACATATTTTGTTGAGGAAGTATTGTCCCTTTCCCCACCAATTGGTCCTTTTTTGTAAACCCATGGCCTGAAGTGTGTTGTATCTCATTTGTAGAAGTGATGAAAACATCTTGTAGAAGACTTTGGTTTATGCCCGTCTGTCGTGTAAGCTTTGAGAAGACGTTCAGATTACCATGTTTTCAGGTCTACACATCTTGATATGAATCATTAGGGATTGAAGAAGTACGATCCATAGAGAATAGATAGTTGATGAAGCCGGATGGTGCGCCCGAGAGTGATGCTGAGATTACAACTGGAAGTTCTCCATAAATTATTGTTGATGCTGAGACCATGAATAGAGTTCCTCCATATGATAATGTCGATACTATGATTGGAGTTGATACAGAGACCAAAGATGATAGTCTTTTCTCTTCCATCCAGTGAGCATGCACGAAGTAATTGGTGAGTTGAGCATTACTAAGATGAAGGTGTATTAGGATTTCAACCCAAATTCTCCTGATATGACTTTACTATGAAGTGGAATCGTCATGAAATCGATGTTGTTGCGCGGTAGATAGAAGCAGCAGTCTTCATTCTGGATATGATTGGTGAAGAGAGGAAGTTCCCCAGTCGTGCAGGGGATTTTGATGTAGAGAGGTTCCGTTTGACGACGTTTCATGGAATCACATTAGGTTGCAATGACTTGTTATGTGGATAACATTTATTGAAATATATTGAATTGATATTTCCAATAAAATCAAGTCCCCAGTGCATCCCTCATTCACTTAGCAGAGTTGAAGGAGTTTGTAGCATCCATTGATTAACGATGTTGCATCTACTTCAAAAGTCTTATCATGGGATAGTGAAGGCTTATCGATTGTAATTCAGCTATACTTTGATCGTGTCGGTGTTGAACCGGTGTGTCACGTCGAGATATTGTGCTGAATCTAGAGGCGTTATTATTGAAGGTGTACTCTTTGATTGGGAGTACAATTCGAAGGTTTCTTATATGCTTGAGCGCTGAAGTGTCGAATATCTTAGGCTTGATCATCTCGGCTCGTGTATCTTTGTTGATTCGGAATTCCGTTGCGATAGCGGGATTCAACACTTGTGCAGACATCAGAGATTTATGATACTCATGGACATTCCTCAAGTCTATGTAGAAATGCCCAAAGCGTTCTTTTCCATGCTTTCGTCATCTCTCAGTAGTGAATGTCTCGGTGAGATGCTCGATTCGAAGCGGTGTCAGATTCAACCACTTGGTGAAATACTAATGCGCTGAAGCTACCAGTCATGACGTATTGCAGAGTTGCTAACAGAATTGAGTCCCCATGCTAGGATAACATGTGAGGAAATAAATGACATAGAAATGGAAGGAATGAGACTTTCCTGAGTGTGGAACCTCTTGATGAATGTCTCTGCATCTTTTGCAGGTTCTTGCTTCAACCTCGTCAAAGTTCGAAATTTCTCCAAGTGCTCTAATGATGGGATGACAAATAGCTTTTTGTCGAGTGAAGCCAGCGGCTCTGAGGGTTTTCAGTGGAACGATGTTGATGACGGTGTCAGCATCGATCAGCATTCTTTCGAATTCATTTCCTCTGAGATGGACTGGTAAGCAGTTCCTAGTCGTGCATCTCCTTGTTTGTGGATGAAGTTTCAGGGAGTATTTCTGGGATAGACAGACGTCTGACACAATGTGATTCGGTGCTGGGAATATTCACTTATTCTTCAGTTGTATGTCTCCTGATGAATGTAAATTGGGTTGCACCATCTTGAATCCAGACTTCCAGTAACTCGATCACTTCTTCAATGAGAAGAGGGAAGTTTGAATCTGTCTGATCATTTCCTCGTTTGTTGATGCAGGGTTGAGGTCTGTGCATTTCAGGATTGGTTATCCTTTCTTTGCGCTTCCGAAGGATCCTGAGAGATTGGAGAAGTATGCTATTGGTGTGGTGCTTCGGTTTTCCTTTTGCTTCCTTCAACAACAATGTTCATGGAAGGTTGGAGGTTGTATTTTATGTTGAAGAGGCGCTGAGTACCACGAGGTTCTCAGTCTAGGTATTTCTATTTCCAGTAAAGCATGTGCGGTAATTGCTGATCGCTTGGCTGCTTCATGAAGTTTTGAGAAAGTCTGGAATCGCAGATTCTCCAGTAAGGCTTTGTAGATTGGGATCATTCCGTTATTCATGCTCTCCTAGTGCTTCCATGAATCGACAGACGCGTTCTCGAGCGTTCCCTGTTCCGTTGTACAACGTTGACGTTGGAGAGGTATAACCCTACAGGAGAAGAATTCTTTGAGTAGAATCAGGATATGGAGGTTGATGACGGTGGACAGATGGTGTCTTGTCTTTTCCTCGATCCTCCATGAAGCGTTCCAGGTCCTCGCGAGTGATGAATCCTACAGGTTCCTTTGTTGGTGGCTTATATACATCCTTGTGAACTACATCATCGTCTACTACATGGATTGGAATGACTTCAGGACCAGCAGTCGAGGATGTCTCTTTGTCCTTTCCCTTCTCTTGAGTTTTCTATGACATCTTGTCGGTGAGAGTTTTGAGATAATTTCATATCTCTTTCTGTGCTGCAGCCATGTCAATATGATTTTTGGCAAGAGTCTCTTGCACCTTCATAAGATCACCTATGGTAAGCGGATTTTCTTTGATTTCCTAGGGAGACCGGCCGAAGAGAGGATGGTTTCCGACGGCGGGTTTAGGAGGAGTGGTATCAACAGCACCGTTGTTGGAAGCAGGAGTAGTTTCTGAAGTACCACCGTCGTTGCTAGTGCTAGCGTTGTTTGTGTTAGGATTTGTAACTGAACCTGACCTAAGATAAACCATTTTGTAAAAATGTGAAATTGCAACCGAGAGATTAATATCCCACTGTGGTCGCCAGTCTGTAGATGGGGGGAAACGAGCTGCTGGTTTTTAGGGAAGCGAAGAGACGAGCGTGTCGTCGAGACTCCTCAACCGAGCAAACTGTTCAACCACACACAGATGCACTGCAAAGGGAGTGCTTAGATTCGAGAGATCAATATGTAAGACTCCGTCCTAAACCAAGTCAATGGCCGTTGAAAATTCAATTCGGTCGCAAAGAGGAAGATGGGTTGATCTGTAGGAGGGAACCTGGGAATTGTGTGGGATCGGTGATGATCAAGGATTGTGGATGTGTTGAAGGTTTCTGCAATTTTGGTGAACTAATGAGTTCGAAATAAGTTCTGATGGATTGATGAATTTTTGAGAGTAGTTACTCGAGAGAATTCTGTGTACACAATTACTGATAGCTGGTGATCATACGCTGTCTTTTTTTTTCAATCATGGATTCAGAGACTTATTTATATTTTCAGAGTTGTGAACACCTTGATCCCTGTAAGTGTGACGGTTTCTTGAGTGAAAGAATGGGAAAGTGGGAGATTGTGGTGAAACCAGTTACAAATTGTGCGGAAACTTGGTTGATCATTCACCCACTACTTTGCTAACTCCTTCAACCGTTGACACGACTTACTCACATTTCTCGTTGTGGATGAATCCACGTGCTGTAAGCCTCTAGAGCAAAACCCTAACTGATATCCCCTAATTTGACGTGATTGATGTCTCACGAATCGTGGAGTCTGTATGACAGACGTGTATTGATTAGTCAATTTTTGACTGATTAGACAGTGAGTCTAGGTTTTATTGAATCGAGCATAAGTGGTGAATGCTCAGCGGTTCGTGGATCGAACATGTAGTTCTCTGAAGGGATGTAGTATTGTTGATTCAGTGATGAATTACTGACCAGTATTTGAGCAAGATCAAGTATTGCTCGATTCGGCGAATTAATGAATATTGAGAATTTGACGAGTAACTGAGCAAGTATCGCTCAATTCGACAAATTAATGATTATTGATGATTTGACGTGCAACTGACCAAGTATTGCTCAATTCGAAAAAATATTGAATGTTGATAATTTGTCGTGAAATTGAGCAATTATTGCTCATTTCAACAAAATACTGATAAATTACTAAATATTGATAGCTGGATCACTATTTGAGCAACTGAGCAAGTATGCTCAATTCGACGGAATATTTATTGGTGACATGACCCAATGAAATATTAAAATATTGGTAGATTACCAAATATTATATGATTAATTCAGATGTTGGTTGTTGAATCAATATAAATTCGTTAGTTCCTGAATCTTGCTCAGAATGATGATTCGTAGAACATTTATTCGAAACTCTAATTTCAGATCATAGTGGATGAATCGCTGAAAATAGGTCATGAGTGATAGAGGGACCTACCACATGGGATGATGGGCGTCCATGTGGTGCCCAGTGCTCGAGTGAGCATGCACCAGGGTTCTCAGTTTGAGGATTGGTGAAAGAATGATGATTAAATGCCGGTTTCATCATTTACTGAAATATTTATGGGTTCAACATTAGGTGATAAAACCTAGGTATGAAGGATGGGGGACCAACCAAGAGAGCATGGGACCGGCTCTTGGTGGTCACGGGACCATTTGTTGGTCGTTTGAGTAATTCCCATGTTGGTTGGAGAGAGTTTGGGCCCAATATGAGCAATTGAGAAAATTAGGTCAGAATTATGAAAACGTGTGGGACCGGCTTTGTGCAAGCCTTAGGGATGACTCTGGTCGGTCACGAAAGAAAGCACGCTTTGGCGTGGTGTCCGTGTCTCCGTAATGAGAGTTTCAGTATTTTCTGATGTGCGTTCGAGCAACATTGTGAATTTTCAGAAGAGTTTCTTCTTGACTGAAATTCATGATTTTTGCCAGAATGAGCATCTATGCTCAATTGATCAATATTTTGTAAATATTAAAATAAGTATATTTTAACATTTAAAATTTCCGTGAGAGACTAACCGATCGTGTGACCATGTTGGCTTTTAGTTTTTCATGATTCGAGTAAAATTTGAGAAGTTATGACGAAATTATGATTTTTGCTCAAACCAAGATGTTTTATGAATTTAGGAAAATAATAATTATAAAAGACTAAGGATTACAAGGTGTGGGACCGGACACGGCTAGGGCATGGCCGGACGGCTATGTTGCCCAGTCCCGCACAGGTTTTCTATTTTATGATAATATTTTTTTTCATGAATCCGTGAAGTTATGGAGAATCCATGAGTTTTTGTTGAAACGGAGGAGTTTCATGAGATTGGGAATAATAATTATAAAATCTAGGGATTGTAAGGTGTGGGACCGGCCACGGCTTGGGCGTGGCCGGCAGGCTAGGTTGCCCGGCCCCGCACACCTTTCCCTATTTTATAATATTATTTCACGAGTCCATGAAGTTATGGAGAATCCATGAGTTTTGCACAAACAAGGAAGGTTGCTAAATTGAAGGAGTTTTTCATGAGTTCATGAAAATAACAAAATAGGGAAAAATAATAAAAGAGGCATGAGACCGGCCACGGCTAGGGCATAGCGTCCCGGACGGTGGGACCGGCCCTGGGCGCCTCTTATTATTTTATTATTATTTGTTGTTTTCTCCTGTTTTGCGTAGGATTCCTCATCTGTCCATATTTTTGGATGCTCGTTTGTGCATCCGGGTGCTCAGTCGTGCATCATTTTCGAGTACACTTGCACTATTTTTTTGGGGCTTACTCAGTGATGGTCCAGATGCCCGGTTGTTGAGTATTTATTGCTAATTCAAGAAATTCAGTGGAAAATAATTCATGAAATGGAGCAATAAAAATGAGTAGTTATTTATTATCAATTCATAGGATCATCTGTGAATTCAACCACGAATTCGGAATAATAAAACAAGCATTACCATCCCATGGGATCGTGGATTCGACCATAGAACCGGAGTAATAAAATTATCTATTACCATTCCATGAGATTAGCTGTAAATTCGATCATGAAATCGGAATAATGAGATAATATAGTAGTTTATTGCCGTTATATGAGATCAAGTCGTGGATTCGATCATGGAGTCAGAGCAATTGTTTATTACCATTCCATGGGATGAGGTCGTGGATTCGACCATGGAATAAGAGCAATTGTTATTTCCATTCCATGGGATCAGGCCGTGGATTCGACCATGCAATAGGAGCAATTGTTATTTCCATTCCATGGGATCAGGCCGAGGATTCGATCATAGAATATGAAAAATTGTTATTGCCATTCCATGGGATCAGGCCGTGAATTCGACCATGGAATGGGAGCAATTGTTATTGACCTTCCATGGGATCAGGCCGTGGATTCGACCATGGAATAAGAGCAATTGTTATTGTCATTCCATGGGATCAGGCCGTGGATTCGACCATGGAATAGGAGCAATTGTTATTTCCATTCCATGGGATCAGGACGTGGATTCGACCATAGAATAGGAGCAATAATAGATCATTCTGGGAATTCAGTGGTGAATGTCACGGCAGAATTAATCTATTGCAGAAAGAATATTAGCCAGTTAAAGCGTCACATCCATTTTGAATGGTACATAGTCAGGAAGTCACGGTGTTGTTTACGACCTGAAGGCGTTACTGCTCTCAATATACGAGAACCGCCTGAATCTATACACGGTCTCTCCACATAGTCAGGGAAAAATGAGTGCCATCGACGTCCTGAAGGCGTTCATGCTCTCAATATATGGAGAACCACCCAAATCGTTCTTCTATGTGGAGGTGGGTCTCTCTCCTGCAGTCATGGAACTGTTAATCTGCATAGAGGCCATGATGAATTTCCAGGGATCGAATCGCTCAGCTAGTGGGGATCTTCGACAACATATTCATCATGGCTTCGTAAAATATGAATCGTTGCATGCCTGAAAGCCGTGTCAAAAACATGCCTCATGATTTTATGGTTTTGCCCTTTGTTGAAAATACACCATCAACATTAAGTCCCCTGCTTAGTAGGGAATAGTCATGCTCTACAGTAATGCATTAAATGGTGATTTTTAGTCGATGAGATCGGTGATTGAACTCAGTCTACAAAGGTATGTTCAGAATCCTCGATTCGCTGCAATGCTGTCACGTGCGGGAAAATATTTGAGTGAAGATCCTAATAGCGTGATAGAGCGTTATTTTGTGAGCACGGAGAGGTGAGGTGCTGCTGATTTGGTCATTTAAAAGCCCAGTTTTGGTCGGTTTAGCGTTCGAGGGCCCAAACCCTAAAAGGAAATCCTTGTTTTATAAACAGACGTTTGCTCGTTCGTTAGTTTAAGAAAAAAAACGAAATACACTTGAGTCTAATGATAAAATTTTTGTCTCTGCGCTTTCATGGAAGCCAAAATTTTATTTTTTAAATATGTGAGATTTCACAAAAAAAAATAAACTCTCGTTTCAAAGATGGATGCTCGTACGAGAGAAAAGTTTTTTTTTTTTTGAATAGACGTGCGTCTGTTAGTAATAAAAAAAATTATATGAGCTTTCATAAAAAAAATTATTTTCGATATGTGAGCCTTCATAAATTTTTTTAAAATATGCTCTCGTTTCAAAGACAGATGCTCGCAAGAGGGAACAAAAATATATACACATATATTTTCAAAGTTACGTGAGTTTCACGTTAAATATATATGTATTTAAAATCAATGTTTTAATTTTGAACAACTGTTGAAAGTAGAAAATTATTCACGGTGAAATAATGTATGTATGTGAGTTTTCACAATTGTATAATGGACGTTTGTCCAATTTTTGAAAAACCAGTGAATGTTCACACAGTGAAAATTTATGTGAAATTAAATTTTTGATTTTCAGCAATTGCTAGAAGTAAACAATTTTTGATAAAATACTGTTTGTATGTATTTTGTGATCTAATAGCGTACGCAAAATACCAATGAGTGTTCACTCGATGGGAGTTGCTCACACGGTGAAAATAACGTGAACTGTTCACATGATGGAAGTTTCGTGAATTGTTCGCAGTTTTATAAAAATCACGTTATGGTTTTGAATAACAAATTTTGTTCGTCTTTGCAGGTTTGAAGGAGCGAACAAATTCTCGAGATTGTAATCACTACCGCTAGTGAAATTGTAAATAGGTAAGAGTTGGATAGTTACCATTTTTGTAGACGTTGTTGTGAGCACCTTTATTCCATGATTCATTATTTTGTCGAATCCTTCGGTTTGTATGAACGATGTGCTCTGAGTGGTGAGAGATCATTCATACTGAGTTGTACTCCTGGTTAATCCATTAGCTTTACCACATGATGATCGTATAGTGAGATCCCGAATCAATGTAGGCTCCACATAAATGGAAGAAAGTATACGGGAGCGGAGAACCCAGAAGTAAGGACTACAAGATGACATGCAGTCCACAGCCGTTTCTTTGGTGAGTTGTTAGCGCTCCTTGTGTCATGACTTTTCCTTGCCCGTGCATTAGGATCACGAAACCAAGGTTTGTTATTTCTTTTCAGAATTTGGCTCCATGAAGGTCTTCAACTTGTTCCCGGAAAAACAATTCAGGAACCCAGCATTGATGAAGAAGTCGATGTAAGTATCTCTTTCGTGCAGGTGATCGTGGAATCTCCTTGAACGAAATATTAATAATTGTTGTTGATGAATCCAGCAAGAAATCAGTATACATAAGCAGCGTGTTGATGAAGCGTGCTCTTATTTGGGACACGGGAATATGGAGATTCCCGAAATCCTGAACCGAATGGACATAGCAGAGTTTCCAATGGAGATTCCGGCATTGTCGAGCCTTCAAATGATTTAGAGACTCCCTTAATAAGTATATCTCCTATAATATCTTCATAGAAGTATGAAATTGCTGATTTGTGAATGAATGAATGAGAATCCATGTGAGTATACGAGTAATTTTGCTGAAATACGTCACCAGAAAATTTCAGACTTCAGCCTTTTAGTAAAAACACCGTAGAATCTTCGTTCGAAGTCGGATTTTCGTGATCTGCATATGTATCTTCAAGCCCAGAAAATTTCAAGATATAGAAAAGAAGATTTTTGAGTTTTGAGCCTGTTTAGGGCCTGAAAAAGGCGAAACAGTAAACTTCCAGGAGACTTCCGGAAATTTCTCAGCTGGCATGTAGTCCAATGTTTTGGTCACATATCTTTGCTCGTTTCTCCAATTTCTGTGAATTTTGGATATGTTGTAGAGGAAATACATACGAAGAGAATGGTATATGACCCATACCTAGATTCTTCACCAGTTGATCCCAGCTAGTCGCTTTGTACAGGGCAGTGCAAAATTACTTCAGACGGATTTGTCGCAAAAAACTCATGTTGTGTCTTTAGACCATTCGACTGTGTCTTGAACGGTTGGTGAAGGATTTTAATGTCATTGGTTCATTTGAGATCAGGAACCCTTGATTTATATATGAGCATGGTGCTTGCGGTGCCATCTTGTTTCTGTCAGTCGTAGAAATATCGCTTCTGAAACCCTGGTCACGGGACCATAACTGAGGTTGCTCCCAAGAGAGGGTGATGTAATGACCATGGTTGCATGTAATGGTGGTAGAATTACTTTTATGATGAATGATTAGCACATCAGAGTCTGCTTCCACGGGTCTTGGACTGTAAACTAATCGCCATGATCAGTGAACCGTCAGTCCCCAGTATTTTGTCAAATCTCTCTTTTTCGTTTTTCCTTCTTCTTGCGAGACCTAGATAGAGGACTCGGGTAGAAAAATTGATGTAAAGACTTAGGTGGTAGAAGTTGGAGGTACCTTGATGAAGGACTTAGCTGAAAGACCTGGTGGTCACTGATCGACTGTGGAAGTTATGAATCCCGTCTAAGAATTGTTGCTTTCATGTTGTATGCTCTGGAAGCTGTAGGAACCTCATACGACGTCGGAATTCGATGCTTAACCCCCAACCTTTGAAGCTAAGAGACTGAATTATCACATGAGCAAAGAAACACTCAATTTGGAGTTGCGTAGGTCAGCCGACGAACAGTGAACATTTGTAATTTGTAATCTCGTACAAATTTTTCAGATTTCGTGGACCTGACGGTAAAGGCCATATCTTTCAGCTTGTATGTCCGATTGATGCGCCCATTTAGTATGTTGTAGAAGAGACATAGACGAAATATATTGTTGAGGAAGTATTGTCTCATTCCCCACTCATTGGTACTTTTTTGTAAACCCATGGCCTGAAGTGTGTTGTATCTCATTTGTAGAAGTGATGAAAACATCTTGTAGAAGACTTTGATTTATGATCGTCTGTCGTGTAAGCTTTGGGAAGACGTTCACATTACCATGTTTTTAGGTCTACACATCTTCATATGAATCATTAGGGCTTGAAGAAGTACGATCCATATAGAATGGATAGTTGATGAAGTCGGATGGTGCGCCTGAGAGTGATGCTGAGATTACAACTGGAAGTTCTCCATAAATTATTGTTGATGCTGAGACCATGAATAGAGTTCCTCCATATGATAATGTCGATACTATGATTGGAGTTGATACAGAGACCGAAGATGATAGTCTTTGCTCTTCCATCCAGTGAGGATGCACGAACTAATTGGTGAGTTGAGCATTCCTAAGATGAAGGTGTATTAGGATTTCAAACCAAATTCTCTTGATTTGACTTTAATATGAAGTGGATTCGTCATGAAATCGATGTTGTTGCGCGGTAGATAGCAGCAGCAGTCTTCATTCTGGATATGATTGGTGAAGAGAGGAAGTTCCCCAATCGTGCAGGGGATTTTGATGTAGAGAGGTTCCGTTTGACGACGTTTCATGGAATCACATTAGGTTGCAATGACTTGTTATGTGGATAACATTTACTGAAATATATTGAATTGATATTTCCAATAAAATCAAGTCCCCAGTGCATCCCTCATTCACTTAGCAGAGTTGAAGGAGTTTGTAGCATCCACTGATTAACGATGTTGCATCTACTTCACAAGTCTTATCATGGGATAATGAAGGCTTATCGATTGTAATTCAGCCATACTTTGATCGTGTCGGTGTTGAACCGGTGTGTCACGTCGAGATATTGTGCTGAAGCTAGAGGCATTATTATCGAAGGTGTACTCTTTGATTGGGAGTATAATTCGAAGGCTTCTTATATGCTTGAGCGCTGAAGTGTCGAATGTCTTAGGATTGATTGTCTCGGCCCGTGTATCTTCTGTTGATTCGGAATTCCGCTGCGATAGCGGGATTCAACACTTGTGCAAACATCAGAGATTTATTATACTCGTGGACATTCCTACAAGTATATGTAGAAATACCCAAAGCGTTCTTTTCCATGCTTCCATCATCTCACAGTAGTGAATGTCTCGGTGAGATGCTCGATTCGAAGCGGTGTCAGATTCAACCATTTGGTGAAATACTAATGTGTTGAAGCTACCATTCATGACGTATTGTAGAGTTGCTAACAGAATTGAGTCCCCATGCTAGGATAACATGTGAGGAAATAAATGACATAGAAATGGAAGGAATGAGACTTGCCTGAGTGTGGAACCTCTTGATGAATGTCTCTGCATCTTTTGCAGGTTCTTGCTTCAACCTCGTCAAAGTTCGAAATTTCTCCAAGTGCTCTAATGATGGGATGACAAATAGCTTTTTGTCGAGTGAAGCCAGCGGCTCTGAGGGTTTTCAGTGGAACGATGTTGATGACGGTGTCAGCATCGATCAAAATTCTTTCGAATTCATTTCCTCTAAGATGGACTGGTAAGCAGTTCCTAGTCGTGCATCTCCTTGTTTGTGGATTAAGGTTCAGGGAGTATTTCTGGGATAGACAGACGTCTGACACAATGTGATTCGGTGCTGGGAATATTCACTTATTCTTCAGTTGGATGTCACCTGATGAATGTAAATTGGGTTGCACCATCTTGAATCCAGACTTCCAATAACTCGATCACTTCTTCTATAAGAAGAGGGAAGTTTGAAAGGGAAGTTTGAATCTGTCTGATCATTTCCTCGTATGTTGATGCAGGGTTGAGGTCTGTGCATTTCAGGATTGGTTATCCTTTCTTTGCGCTTCCGAAGGATCCTGAGAGATTGGAGAAGTATGCTATTGGTGTGGTGCTTCGGTTTTCCTTTTGCTTCCTTCAACAACAATGTTCATGGAAGGTTGGAGGTTGTATTTTATGTTGAAGAGGCGCTGAGTACCACGAGGTTCTCAGTCTAGGTATTTCTATTTCCAGTAAAGCATGTGCGGTAATTGCTGATCGCTTGGCTGCTTCATGAAGTTTTGAGAAAGTCTGGAATCGCAGATTCTCCAGTAAGGCTTTGTAGATTGGGATCATTCCGTTATTCATGCTCTCCTAGTGCTTCCATGAATCGACAGACGCGTTCTCGAGCGTTCCCTGTTCCGTTGTACAACGTTGACGTTGGAGAGGTATAACCCTACAGGAGAAGAATTCTTTGAGTAGAAGCAGGATATGGAGGTTGATGACGGTGGACAGATGGTGTCTTGTCTTTTCCTCGATCCTCCATGAAGCGTTCCAGGTCCTCGCGAGTGATGAATCCTACAGGTTCCTTTGTTGGTGGCTTATATACATCCTTGTGAACTACATCATCGTCTACTACATGGATTGGAATGACTTCAGGATCAGCAGTCGAGGATGTCTCTTTGGCCTTTCCCTTCTCTTGAGTTTTCTATGACATCTTATCGGTGAGAGTTTTGAGATAATTTCATATCTCTTTCTGTGATGCAGCCATGTCAATATGATTTTTGGCAAGAGTCTCTTGCACCTTCATAAGATCACCTATGGTAAGCGGATTTTCTCTGGTTTCCTCGGGAGACCGGACGAAGAGAGGATGGTTGCCGACGGTGGTTTGAGGAGGACTGGTATCAACACCACCGGTGTTGGAAGCAGGAGTAGTTTCTGAAGTACCACCGTCGTTGCTAGTTCTAGCGTTGTTTGTGTTAGGATTTGTAACTGAACCTGACCTAAGATAAACCATTTTGTAAAAATGTGAAATTGCAACCGAGAGATTAATCTCCCACCGTGGTCGCCAGTCTGTAGATGAGGGGAAACGAGCTGCTGGTTTTTTAGGGAAGCGAAGAGACGAGCGTGTCGTCGAGACTCCTCAACTGAGCAAACTGTTCAACCACACACAGATGCACTGCAAAGGGGGTGCTTAGATTCGAGAGATCAATATGTAAGACTCCGTCCTAAACCAAGTCAATGGCCGTTGCAAATTCAATTCGGTCGCAAAGAGGAAGATGGGTTGATCTGTAGGAGGGAACCTGGGAATTGTGTGTGATCAGTGATGATCAAGGATTGTGGATGTATTGAAGGTTTCTACAATTTTGGTGAACTAATGAGTTCGAAATAAGTTCTGATGGATTGATGAATTTTTGAGAGTAGTTACTCGAGAGAATTCTGTGTACACAATTAGTGATAGCTGGTGATCATGCGCTGTCTTTTTTTTTTCAATCATGGATTCAGAGACTTATTTATATTTTCGGAGTTGTGAACACCTTGATCCCTGTAAGTGTGACGGTTTCTTGAGTGAAAGAATGGGAAAGTGGGAGATCGTGGTGAAACCAAATACAGATTGTGCGGAAACTTGGCTGATCATTCACCCACTACTTTGCTAACTCCTTCAACCGTTGACACGACTTACTCACATTTCTCGTTGTGGATGAATCCACGTGCTGTAGGCCGCTAGAGCAAAACCCTAAATGATATCCCTCAATTTGACGTGATTGATGTCTCACGAATCGTGGAGTCTGTATGACAGACGTGTATTGATTAGTCAATTGTTGACTGATTAGATAGTGAGTCTAGGTTTTATTGAATCGAGCATAAGTGGTGAATGCTCAGCGGTTCGTGGATCGAACATGTAGTTCTATGAAGGGATGTAGTATTGTTGATTCAGTGATGAATTACTGACCAGTACTTGATCAAGATCAAGTATTGCTCGATTCGGCGAATTAATGAATATTGAGAATTTGACGAGTAACTGAGCAAGTATCGCTCAATTCGACAAATTAATGATTATTGATGATTTGACGTGCAACTGACCAAGTATTGCTCAATTCGACAAAATACTGAATGTTGATAATTTGTCGTGCAATTGAGCAATTATTGCTCAGTTCAACAAAATACTGATAAATTACTAATTATTGATAGCTGGATCACTATTTGAGCAATTGAGCAAGTATGCTCAATTCGACGGAATATTTATTGGTGACGTGACCCAATGAAATATAAAAATATTTGTAGATTACCAAATATTATATGATTAATTCAGATGTTGGTTGCTGAATCAATATAAATTCATTAGTTCTTGAATCTTGCTCAGAATGATGATTCGTAGAACATTTATTCGAAACTCTAATTTCAGATCATAGTGGATGAATCGCTGAAAATAGGTTATGAGTGATAGAGGGACCTACCACATGGGATGATGGGTGTCCATGTGATGCCAAATGCTCGAGTGAGCATGCACCAGGGTTCTCAGTTTGAGGATTGGTGAAATAATGATGATTAAATGCCGGTTTCATCATTTACTTAAATATTGTTGGGTTCAACATTAGGTGATAAAACCTAGGTATGAAGGATGGGGGACCGACCAAGAGAGCATGGGACCGCCTCTTGGTGGTCACGGGTTGTTGGTCGTTTGAGCAATTCCCATGTTAGTTGGTGAGAGTTTGGGCCCAATATGAGCAATTGAGCAAATTAGGTCAGAATTATGAAAACGTGTGGGACCGGCTTTGTGCAAGCCTTAGGGATGACTATGGTCGGTCATGAAGGAATGCACGCTTTGGCGTGGTGTCCATGTCTCCGTAATGAGAGTTTCAGTATTTTCTGATGTGCGTTCGAGCAACATTGTGAATTTTCAGAAGAGTTTCTTCTTGACTGAAACTCATGATTTTTGCCAGAATGAGCATCTATGCTCAATTGATCAATATTTTGTAAATATTAAAATAAGTATATTTTAACATTTAAAATTTCCGTGAGAGACTAACCGGTCGTGTGACCATGTTGGCTTTTGGTTTTTCATGATTCGAGTAAATTTGAGAAGTTATGACGAAATTATGATTTTTGCTCAAACCAAAGAGTTTTATGAATTTAGGAAAATAATAATTATAAGAGACTAGGGATTACAAGGTGTGGGAACGGATACGGCTAGGGCATGGCCGGCCGGCTACGTTGCCCGGTCCCGCACACCTTTTCCTATTTTATAATAATATTTTTTTCATGAATCCGTGAAGTTATGCAGAATCCATGAGTTTTTATTGAAACGGAGGAGTTTCATGAGATTGGGGAATAATAGTTATAAAAGCTAGGGATTTTAAGGTGTGGGACCGGCCACGGCTAGGGCGGTGGCCGACAGGCTAGGTTGCCCGGCCCCGCACACCTTTCCCTATTTTATAATATTATTTCACGAGTCCATGAAGTTATGGAGAATCCATGAGTTTTGCACAAACAAGGAAGGTTGCTAAATTGAAGGAGTTTTTCATGAGTTCATGAAAATAACAAAATAGGGCAAAATAATAAAAGAGGCATGGGACCGGCCACGGCTAGGGAATAGCTTCCCGGCCGGTGGGACCGGCCTTGGGCGCCTCTTATTATTTTATTATTATTTGTTGTTTTCTCCTGTTTTGCGTAGGATTCCTCACCTGTCCATATTTTTGGATGCTCGTTTGTGCATCCGGGTGCACAGTCGTGCATCATTGTCGAGTACACTTGCACTATTTTTGTGGGGCTTACTCAGTGATGGTCCTGATGCCCGGTTGTTGAGTATTTATTTCTAATTCAAGAAATTCAGTGGAAAATAATTCATGAAACGGAGCAATAAAAATGAGTAGTTATTTATTATCAATTCATAGGATCGGCTGTGGATTCGACCACGAATTCGGAATAATAAAAGAAGCATTACCATCCTATGGGATCGTGGATTCGACCATAGAATCGGAGTAATAAAATTATCTATTACCATTCCATGAGATTAGCTGTAAATTCGATCATGAAATCGGAATAATGAGATAATATAGTAGTTTATTGCCATTCTATGAGATCAAGTCGTAGATTCGATCATGGAATCGAAGCAATTGTTTATTGCCATTCCATGGGATCAGGCCGTGGATTTAACCATGGAATAGGAGCAATTGTTATTGCCATTCCATGGGATCAGGCCGTGGATTCGACCATGGAATGGGAGAAATTGTTATTGCCATTCCATGGGATCAGGCCGTGTATTCGACCATGGAATATGAGCAATTATTATTGCCATTCCATGGGATCAGGCCGTGGATTCGACCATGGAATAGGAGCAATAATAGATCATTCTGGGAATTCAGTGGCGAATGTCACGGCAGAATTAATCTATTGCAGAAAGAATATTAGCCAGTTACAGTGTCACATCCATTCTGAATGGTGCATAGTCAGGGATTCACGGTGTTGTTTACGACCTGAAGGCATTACTACTCTCAATCTACGGAGAACTGCCTGAATCTATACATGGTCTCTCCACATAGTCAGGGAACAGTGAGTGTCACAGATGTCCTGAAGGCGTTCATGCTCTCAATCTACGGAGAACCTCCCAAATCGTTCTTCTATGTGGAGGTGGGTCTCTCTCCTGCAGTCTTGGAACTTTTAATCTGCATAGAGGTCATGATGAATTGCCATGGATCGAATTGCTCTGCTAGTGGGTCTCTTCGACAACATATTCATCATGGCTTCGTAAAATATGAGTCGTTGCATGCCTGAAAGCCGTGTCAAAAAAATGCCTCATGATTTTATGGTTTTGGCCTTTTTTGAAAATCCACCATCAACAGCTACCATATGATTAAGATTGTTGTGAGGTGATTGATTTACCTAGGCTGTTCTTCGGGAATATAAGACTGGATTATCAATTGGTTCCTGTTCACCTTGATTATTATCAAAATACGGAACAAAAACTTTAGGGTTTTTCTGTGGAAGACAGATTGATCCTTTGATAGACTTGTCAGTGTGAGACAAAATTTGTCTATTGTTAAAGCCTGCGATTTTTGGTCGTAGCAACTCTTAGTTGTGGGTGAGATCATCTAAGGGAATCAAGTGCGCAGTATCCTGCTGGGATCAGAGGCGTAGGGAGTACAATTGTACCTTGGATCAGTGGGAGACTGATTGGAGTTCAACTACAGTCCAGTCCGAAGTTAGCTTGGAGTAGGTTAGTATCTGTAGCGGCTTAATACAATGTGTGTTCAATCTGGACTAGGTTCCGGGGTTTTTCTGCATTTGCGGTTTCCTCGTTAACAAAATTTCTGGTGTCTGTGTTATTTCAGTTTCCGCATTATATTGTTTTATCTTTATAATTTAAATAATACAGGTTGTGCGTTAGATCATCAATTAGAGTAATCCAACCTTTGGTTGTTTATTGTCATTGATTGATCCTTGGATATTGGTCTTTGGTACCATCCAAGTTATTCCTTGTATTTGATTAGTACTTGCAGTTTCTGTTTGAGGAAATCAAATCAAGAGAAAGAGATATAAACTCATTGATGTACTATTAATTGATTGAGTCTTGTTGATTCTCTTAAAAGTATATTCGAGTTTATCCATACAGATTTCTAAGCGAAATATTGGGTGGTGTTGTTAGACCCCCGCTTTTTCAATTGGTATCAGAGCAGGCAAACACGTTCAAAGACCTCAAAAGTCTGTGTTTGTAGCGATCTGAGGATGGACGATATTATCTCTGATAACGCAACATCAGTTCAGAGTCACTCTTGTAAGTTTCAAGGACTGTTTGACTCTGAGAAAAACTCTGTCTCTTATCCCTCATATGAATCTGCATTCGACTGGGAAAAATCTCTTGATGAACAGTTGGATGATCTTTCAGATGACAGTGATTCAGAAGAAGGGAAAAGCATTGATGAGGAAGTTGCTCAATATATCAAGCTGCTTGACCGTGCTTTGAAAGAAAAGAAGTCAACAACTTGCTTGAGTAAATACATGGCTCCTCTTTGTCAAGAAAATAGAAAATTGAGAAAACTCTTTAAAGGATATGATGGTGGTTACAAACTCCTAAAATCTATCGTTAAAGATCGTGATGAAGATGTACGCACAAAAAGGTCCGAATGTGATAATCTTCTCCGAAATATCTGTGTGTTGAAAGAAAGACTTGCAGATGCTGATGCAAGATATGACTCTCAACAAAAATGTTTCAGTGACAGAGATCTCAGCCTTCTTGCAAAAGAAAAATCCTTGGAATCTGATCTTGCAGCTGCTCTTGATAAAGTAAAATCACTGGAAGAGAATCTGAGAAGGTTCAATTCTAGCTCTACAAAATTGTCTTCTATGATTGGAGCATGTAAAGAACATCGTGATACACGTGTATATAAAGGAAGAAACGCTCCAAAAACTAGTAAGATTAATTTTGTTAAGCTGTTGATAATTCTCCATGTGAAAAACCTGTGTCAGCTTGCAATGTTTCTGAGAACAAGGATTCTGCTCCTTCTAAAACTGCTCATAAGAGAATTATTAAACATAAGTCCTTTAACTGCTATTACTGCGGGAACAAAGAACATTTTGAGCAAAGGTGTCGTCTGCGGATAAGGAATGAAAAACTTCACAACATTCTTGCATGGATGTCTAAAGAAGTTGTTAAACCTGTATCACAGATTGTTGGAGAAAACTACTCTCACACTCAAGGGATGTTCTGTGATAAGGCTTTTCCTAACCATGTGTTCAGAACGAAGAATGCCTACACTATTAGAAGGAAGAATGGCAAGAGTATGACGGATCCGGTGAATCACTCCAGAAAGAGAAAAAGTCATAGAAGAAAGAAAAAATGAGTTAAGTTCTTCTAATCTTCTCAAAAAGGGTTGTGGATCCAAGACTTCCAGTTCAGACTTCTTATATATCAACAATCGAGTCTCTGACCTGAAGATCAGCATAAACAGACTTAAACAAAGTATCAAGAAAACATGGAATGTTGTTGACCCAAGTACTCCTAAATCTCTTCTTGATAATACTTCTTCAACCAAATCAAGTATTTTGTTAAATACAGTTGAAAAGCAAAATGGAGAAGTGAATATTGATGAGCAAGATGCTCATCTTAATATGCCCTGACAAGTTTATGTTGCATCCTTCTTTTTAAATAATTTAATAAAGAGAGATGCTCATAAGTATCAGGATATTCATCTTGAGAAGGTTGTCAGGATTGTACAATGTTCATTTTGAAATTTCGTTTGGAACTTCATCTTTACTCTGTCTGTATGCTTCTCAACATCTAGTTTTTTTTATCCTTTGGGCCTCTTTTGCCTAGCATGGGCCTTGTTCTTTAGTACACGCACCAACGTATTGTTCCCTAGGGTTTGTTGGAATACCTTATATATATAATGTGTTCCATAAAAACAAAAAGATTATACTAAAGTCTTTTTGGTGCATAATGGAAGGAAGCAACAAGGTTGATGATATTGAGTTATGTCCTATTGTTATCTCGTGCTTTCATGCTCTTGATCATGAAAACGAAGACAAACTACCAGTCCAGATTTCTTTACAACTGGTAGGAAATCTTCTTCGAGACTTTGAAGTAGTACGTAAACAACTCGGAATTGCAACAAGGAATCTTGATTTTATGAAAAACAAACTGAAGAAGCCAACTGATGAGATCGTCCATGTTCAATCTCTAGTTGCTGACAGAATTTAGAGTGTTTTAATCATGTTTCTTGTTTTAGTTGCCTAGTATGGCTTATTTTTGGTTTAGTTGGAAGAATAGCCAGTGCTTTGAATAGCAATGACTGTGACTACACATAGATATTATTTTTCATCCTATTTTTTAAGGTTTATTGGTATTAAATTCTGAAAATATTTGGAGGATGATGGTTTGCAGTATTTAATCTTTATGATTTGTTATATTGCAATTTGTTATGGGATATTGGTGTTTAAGTCTGTGAACTATGTTGTCCCATATTTTGTCAAAAGTAAAGTCGTTCATGATCGGTATTCATGTATTGATTTAAGGATGAATAGACTTTTGACATATACAAAAGTTAAACCTATATTGTCAATTCTTTGATGGAAGATAGGTTGAAATCTTTTGTGTTCAAGGATTATGTCTATTATAAATCGTTAAGAAAATAGTGATGGAAGATAGAATGAATCCTTGTGTATTACACAGTATTGATCTTCACTGATCCGCATTTTATGTAATACTGTGAAGCTCCGTAATGTGTCTTATATTGAGCACGATACAACCAAGTTGGTTATTCTTTGATTAGCTTTGTTGTTTTTTCCGTAAGATACTTTATGTTGAGCATTCTTGAACTAAATTAATCATCTTGCTTGGTTATTTAGTTATTTCTCCATAAGTCTTTTTATGTCGAGCAAAACAAATGACAATTAAATTGATTACTTTGTAATTAGTTTGATTGTGTATTCCAATTAGATTAATTATGGGTTCTCTTGTAATTAATCTAGTTGAGTATTTTCATACTCCGTAAGATTCCCCTTATGTTGAGTATATGAATGACTATCTTATTCATTTTACAATGGTTATGTTAGTCGTATGCTCCGTAAGTTCTCTTATGTCGAGCATAATCAATTAAGTTGATCACTTTTGTGTTTAATTTGATTGCGTATTCCGAGTAAATTAATCATGGGTTTACTTGTGATTAATTTGATTGAGTTTTTGGATATAGAAAATCATTCTCATGGTTTTTGGTGTCCAATAAAAATCCTTCTTTTCTTTTAAAATTAAGGTCGCTCTTGTTGTTCCCTTGGGAATGACATCAAATGAGGGAGAGTTCTTTTGAACTTGTGCTTAATGGTCATATCTTGAGGGGTGTGCGGCTGTGAAATTTTAAAGGGGTTATCTTGTATCTTTAAACTCCTTGATGAATGCTATTAGCTTCAGCTATATGATTGCGTCTAAATTAGATGGTACGTATTTTTTCTTTTAGTCATGAAATGTCTCTTACGGAAATTTCATTATGATCACGTTCTTGTATCTTTTCCAATTTTATTGACAAAAGGGGGGGGGGGGGGAACTAATATGTAGTTCACACTACAAATACATATGGTTTTCGGATCATTGTGTAAGGGGGAGTGGTTTCCACGTGAGATGGAGTATTGACTAAGGGGGAGTGATACATATCACCATGGTATTATTGTTGAAGTTGTGATATAATTGGACTTTGACACTGTGTAATAATATTATGACATTGTATAACAATGATCGAGACCGATGCTTTCTCATTGTTATAGCTACGGATCTTCAACAACGGTGATGCTAAACTTACAACCTTTGGGATCATTGGATTACTTGGAAGTGACGAAGATTTCGAGGAATATTGAAGGTTAGACATGTGGAATAGGAGCTACTAAAGTTTCTTTATCTTTTTTGTATTCCATATGTATTGATAGTTTTGTCACTAAAATTGACAGAGGGGAAGATTGTTAGAGCATTGCTCGGTCGAACTCGCATGCGTTGCTATCTCAAGCATGTTTGTCAATGTTAGTGATCAAAACTATAAGTCTTGATTTCTAGTCTACTATAACTAAGTCTCGGACTAGGATAGAAAGTGTAGTTGAGCTCAAGGACTTCATGGCGATTCATCATACAAGAAGAATAACTAGTCAAGGAACCGGTGGAACTTCTCGACAAAAAGGTATGTGAAGACTTGAACTTATCTGTCACTCAAAAGTCTATCTACTCTATCTCCTACTTCTTGAGACAAAAAGTCGTATGCTATATACAGACTTGGATTATACACATTTGGTATTTCGAGCCGAGTATACCTCGCCTATCTATATCTCGAAATATGTGTTGGTAAGTGTTTCGCTTCGACCATGTTTATCTTTACCTAGTGACGAAAGTCATGATATGTTTCAATCACGTTGAAAATTGCTTTGACGAGAAATGGTGTAACAACTATATAACGTCCTCTAAGAATGTTTCAATGGTTGGAATGAGAGTTTAGATTACATAACCAATGATGGACATAAGTATTGTTATGGAAACACATATGTGCATAAGTCCTATTCTTTGAACCAAAGTTTGCGAACTTTGTTGATCAAGAGAAACTGGAAGAATGGCTTGTTGCCAAGTCCGCGAACTGCCGAACTTCTCATCCCGAGAAATTCTGCTGGAGTTAACAAACTTGTTACGTGAGTACCGGTCCGCGAACCGGCAGAAAGTCTTTGCCGAGATTTTCTGCTGGAGTTTGTAAACTCTGCCCAGTTGCTTAAGTCCGCGAACCTAGTGTGCGAACTTAAGAAGGTTATATATCTGAAGATGATCTCTCAACTTAAACTTATAAAGACTAAGGAATGCAAATTGCAAACCGTGTCTATAAAGTTCATGAACCGATTCAAGTGAATCAAATCATCTTTACTTCAATTGTGTCTTGTGTAGTACATAAGATTTCCTTGCAATTGAACAACTCTCTCACTAGTTCATTTGAGTCACTTGAACTAGTTATGGTGAAGAAGAATATGGTTGGTATGAAATGCTCATATGGCTAACCTTTTGGTTAACTACTGTTGAACCAACAATGTACACGTTTGGGTACGGTTAACAAACCTAGAAGCGTACATTTCATTTGTGTATAACAAGCTAAGTTTTTGATCTAACGGTTGAGAAATATTAGCTTGAATCTAAATCAGGTTTTCATATAACGTTGGATATTGTTTGCTTTGTGACCAAGGCGAAACCCTGATTTGAAAGACTATATAAGGGGACATCTAGCAACTCTGCAAAACTAATCCCCACACCTCACGTGTGATACTAGTTTGCGTGCTAGAGTCATTTCTCCTTTAACCTTTGGTTTTCTTCTTCTAAAACCAGGTTAACTACTTAAAGACTTCATTGGGATTGTGAAGCCAGACCGATACTACTTTTATCGTAGTTGTGTGATCTGATCTTGCATATTCTATCGTACGAGTACAATCTGATTAATTGGATTGAGATTAATATCTCCGATAGGCAAGATATACAAAGTAGTCACAAACATCTTCATCCCATTGTTTGCGATTCCGCAACATCTTGTTTCACTACCATACGATTAAGATTGTTGTGAGGTGATTGATTTATCTAGGCTGTTCTTCGGGAATATAAGACCGGATTATCAATTGGTTCCTGTTCACCTTGATTATTATCAAAAGACGGAACAAAAACTTTAGGGTTTTTCTGTGCGAGACAGATTGATCCTTTGATAGACTTGTCTGTGTGAGACAGATTTGTTTATTGTTAAAGCCTGCGATTTTGGGTCGTAGCAACTTTTAGTTGTGGGTGAGATCAGCTAAGGGAACAAGTACGAAGTATCCTGCTGGGATCAGAGGCGTAAGGAGTACAACTGTGCCACATCCCAAATATACCCGTAGTGGGAGACTGATTGGGGTTCAACTACAGTCTGATCCAAAGTTAGCTTGGAGTAGGCTAGTGTCTGTAGCGGCTTAATACAGTGTGTATTCAATCTGGACTAAGTCCCCGCGGTTTTTCTGCATTTGCGGTTTCCTCGTTAACAAAATTTCTGGTGTCTGTGTTATTCAAGTTTCCGCATTATATTGTTTTATCTTTATAATTGAAATAATACAGGTTGTGCGTTAGATCATCAATTAGAGTAATCCAACCTTTGGTTGTTGATTGTCATTGATTGATCCTTGGATATTGGTCTTTGGTACTATCCAAGTTATTCCTTGTATTTGATTAGTACTCGCAGTTTCTGTTTGAGGAAATCAAATCAAGAGAAAGAGATATAAACTCGTTGATGTACTTTTAATTGATTGAGTCTTGTTGATTCTCTTAAAAGTATATTCGAGTTTGTCCATATAGATTGCTAAGCGAAATATTGGGTGGTGTTGTTAGACCCCCGCTTTTTCAACCCCATCCTTGAAAATAAAAACTAGAGTATACGTACTCTCATAAAGGGTTCAGTATAAATAAGGTTTCTCAGAGAAACAGAGATTAGGGTTTCCAAGTATGGTCTTTCCCACGTAATGTAGGTACATGTACGAACACAAACTTACCCATATTGGTGAATACACCAAAAACAAAATTGCAAAAACAAGTTTAACAAACATTTACTGAGTGAATAAATTCACATAACTCGGCTCAAAAATAAATTTGTTCTCACAACAGAAAAATTTAGAGCATAGCAATTTTGACACAAGAAAATATTTCAAAGGAAAATTAAAGCCGATCACAAATACTTGTTCAGAAATTTCAATACAGCTAAGAACGACAAGGAAAAAGCTAGACAATCAAAAGAAACATTTTCTCAACAAGTATACCTGACTATATCTCACTCAACCAGGATTTTTTCCTGAGTGAGAATTCAACCTTGTGGTTAATTAGCACAAGTATGAGCTTTGAGTTCCTTAAATGAACGTTGTTTCTGGTTAAACCTCTTTCTCATGATCTTTGGAGGAAAACCGTTATGATGTGAAAAGTTATTATAACATTTACTATCATCAAAATACGACGCATAGTATTGATTCTTACCTGAAGAATTTATGCCAGAGGGAATTGACAGCCTGTTGATGATTTATTTATATCCTTCAATTATCCTTTTTAGGTTGTCTTCCATCTCCCTATTTTTGCTTCCTTCTTCTGGTACCTTTTCACATCATGAATAACATTATCTCCCTTTTTGATTGAAGAAAATCCATGAGTTCTTCTTCGAATAAATGGTTTAGGAAGACTGTTTAGCATTTGAACATTTGAGGAACACATCAAACTGACTTTCCTGGTGGGGTACACAGAGTGAGTACTAAAACCAATTGGTTTAGACATATGAATGTCATTTAAATCTATGAGAATTAAATCTAAGGTGTGTTGAAGACGAACAATTCAACCCAGATTTCCCTTTTTGTTCAACATGTCCTTTTGAATCACAAAAGAGACACACTTTCTGATCACCTGAGTGATTAGACAGAACAGTCTTAACACCATCGTTGGGAGACTTCTTCCTTCCATGTGATGTGGATATTCCTTGATTAGAGGAAGACACAAGCACGTCTTTTTCAACAGAAAGGGATTTCAATTTTGCTTCTAGAACAGAAATTTTTTCAGTTCTATTGGAAGCAGTTGGTATCGTGGACTCTTTGGAACACCCTTGAATACATAATTTACTCAAAAGAAGTTCAGTTTCCAAAGTATCCTCTTTAAGTTTTCCCTCAAGTAAGGTTGTGAAGGACAGACAGGGGCGTTTTCCTCACGAAGGACCTTAAGCATAGAGTCACCCGCATTTACCATACCAACAAGGACATTGACTTTGTGTTTCAACCGATTGACATCATCAAACTGGATTCTAATAAGTTTTAGAATCACTTCACTCTCTTTGGTTGCATTCCTTTCAACTTCAGAGTCAGACTCGTCAGTAAGGTAGTCAGGGTAACACTTGTCAATGCAAGTCTGTTTCATTGGAACACTGGGTTCATCTATATTCGAGATTTTGAAAAATCTTTCTCTTTAATAGATTTTATGGAAACATGACTTTTATTTCTGGCAATGCATTTATCAGAGATAACACTTTTGTCCATGATCAGATTGATACAAACACGGACTTATAAGGTCTTTAACGTGTTTTCCTGCTCTGATACCAACTGAAAGGCGGGGGTACAACAACCACACCCAACAATTCGTTTGGAAATCTGAGAGGACTTACTCCAATATACTTTCAAGGGAATCAACTAGACAGTCAGGCTCAATCTTTAGAAAAGTATATCAAAGAGTTTATATCTCTATCTCTCAATTCAATCCGCAATCAGCAAATAGAAATTTGCGAGCTCGATTGAATATAAGAGAAGTAACTTGAACGGTACCAAAGACCAATGTTCAAGGATCAATCAATTTCAATCAACAACCAAAGGTTGGATTTACCAATTGATCGATTCAACGCACAACCTGTGATATTTCAATTATATAAAAAAAATATAATGCGGAAAAGAAATAACACAGACAACAGAATTTTGTTAACGAGGAAAACTGCAAATGCAAAAAAACTCGGGACCTAATCCAGCTTTGAACACCATACTGTATTAAGCCGCTACATACACTAGCCTACTACCAATGAACTTCGGACCGGACTGTAGTTGAACCCTATTCAATCTCACACTGATTCAAGGTACAGTTGCGTTCCTTACGTCTCTGATCCCAGCAGGATAATACGCACTTGATTCCCTTAGATGATCTCACCCGCAACCAAGAGTTGCTACGACTCAAAGTCGAAGACTTGATAAACAAATCTGTCTCACACAGAAAAGTCTATTAGAATAGATAAATTTGTCTCCCACGGAAATACCTATGAGTTTTGTTACGTCTTTTGATAAATCAAGGTGAACATGAACCAATTGATAAACCAGACTTATATTCCCGAAGAACAGCCTAGTATTATCAATCACATCACAATAATCTAAATCGTATGGAAGCGAAACTAGATATTGTGGAATCACAAACGATGAGACGAAGATGTTTGTGACTACCTTTTATCTTGCCTACCGGAGAATAAATCTCTAGCAAATCTTAGAGAAGATAGTACTCAAACGGTATAATCAAGCAAGATCATAGCACGCAACTATAGAGAAAATAGTTGGGTCTGGCTTCACAATCCCAATGAAGTCTTCAAGTCGTTAACCTACAGGGTTTTGTGAACAGGGTTTCATGAAAAACCTAAGGTTAAAGGAGAACCGAATCTAGTTTATGCAACTAGTATCACATAGGAGGTGTGGGTATTAGGTTTCCCAATTAATAGAGTCCTCCTTTATATACTTTTCAAAACAAGGTTTGCAATCTTAGTTACCTTGGTAACAAAGCATTCAATATTCACCGTTAGATGAAAACCTGATTAGATTCAAGCTAATATCTTTCAATCGTTAGATCGAACTTATCTTGTTATACACAGATGAAATGTACCTTCATTTAGGTTTGAGTAACCGTACCTAAACATGTACACCATGTTGGCTCCACAATAGTTAACCAAAGTTAGCCATATGAACACTCTCATATCAACCTTGTTCATCTTAACCATAACTAGTTCAAATGAAACTAGTTAAAGATTTTTTCAATTTTTATATTCTCATAGAAGTATACAAGAACACAATTGAAGCAAAATCGGTTTGATTCACTCGAATCAATTCATGAACATTATAGCCACGGTTTGCAAAGATTGCATTCCTTATTATATAAATGTATTGGTTCATGTACACAACCGATTTTAGAACTTTAACCTTCAAGTATGCAAACGGGTATGCATACTTGAAATACCCGGACCAAGATTGGGTTTCGCCAGTACGCAAACGGGTACGCGTACTTCCAATCCCAGCAGAAAAACTCGGAAATGAACCTTACGCCAGTATGCATACTTAGGTTCCCGGATTTCTCAAACCAACAGGTACGCATATTATGGTTCCCGGACATGGATTACATATGTGCAAGAGTACACAACATGTCACAATCCAATAATAGTTAAGTGTTCTAAACTTTTATTTCAATCGTTGAAACTTTCTTAGAGGATGACAATAGACATTTTCACACACTATTAGCATCAAAACAGTTTTCAAGTTATTGAAATAATCATAGCGTAACATTCCAAGTCTACACCAAATGATTGTATCACACAAACCATGTAAGATGTTACCCGACAATTTTCACATGATCATCTTTTGACTTGCGTCAAGAATTTATGATGAACTTGGTCGAAGCGAAAGCTTACAAACACATATTTCGAGAAATATGTAAGCGAGTTAAACTGAGCTCGAAATATCAAATGTGCATAGTAGAAAACTATATAGCACTACGACTTATGTCTCAATATAGGAGATAGAGTAGAAATAGACTTTCCAAGTGATAGATGAGTTTCAGTCTCCACATACCTTTTGTTGATGAAGTTCTAAAATTTCTCCTTAGTAGTTCTTCGTCTTCAAATGATGAACGTCGTTAAGTCTAAAGTTCAACTACACAATCTAAGTCCTAGTCCGAGACATCTATAAGTAGACTAGAAATCAAGGCTTATAGTTTTGATCACAAACATTGATAAACATGCTTGAGATAGCAACGCATGCGAGTTCGACTGAGCAGTGCTCTAACAAGTTATATCTCTTTCTATCTTGTTGTTAAAACGTTTACACAATTGAATCTCTGAACCTAACTACAAAGAGAGTTCTTGGACGGTACCAAAGACCAATTTCCAAGGACGAATGAAGTCATATCCAACTAACAAGGTTGGACCTAGCTACTCTGATTGATCAACGCACAACCTGTGATATTTCAATTATAAAGATAAAAAATATAATACGGACAAAGAAATCAGACACCAGAAATTTTGTTAACGAGGAAACCACAAACACATAAAAACCCCGGGACCTAGTCCAGATTGAACACCAAACTGTATTAAGCCGTTATAGACACTAGCCTACTACCAATTAACTTCTGTCTGGAATATAGTTAAACCCGAACTCAGTCTCCCACTGATTCAGGTACAGTCACGCTCCTCACGCCTCTTGAATCCCAGCAGGACTCCACTCAATTGATTCCCTTAGACGGTCTCACACCAACTAAAAGTTGCTTCAACTCAATTGAAAACTTTAAACCAAATCTGCCTCCCACATATTAAGCATATTATTGATTTCCTAATTTACGATCTGTTAGAGCATTGCTCGGTCGAACTCTCAACCTTGTTTGTCAAGTTTAGTTGATCAAAAATATAAGTCTTGATTTCTAGTCTACTTATAACTATGTCTCGTATTAGGATAGAATGTGTAGTTGAGCTTTAGGCTTCACGGTGTTCATCTATTGAAGACAAAGATTCACCGGGGAGAGCTTGGAGGAACTTCATCAACAAAATATATGTGGAGACTAAAACTTATCTATCACTTAGAAGTCTATTCTATTCTATCTCCTAATAAGACTAAGTCGTATAGCTATATAGACTTTTATATTATACACATTTGATATGTTGACCTGAGGTTAACTCGGTTATTTATTTCTCGAAATATGCGTAAGAAGCTTTTTTCTTTAGCTACGTTCACCATATTCTTGACGAGTTTAGTTGGAAACAATTTATTTGTTGGAAAATAAATAACAAGTCAAAAGATGATCATGTGAAAATTTCCTTGAAACATCTTACATGATTTGTGTGAGACAATCATTTGACGCCGACTCGGAAAGTTTCGTATTTATCATTCGATCACTAGAAAATTACTTATAAGCTAATATTTTGTGTGAGACATTAATTGTCGTCTTCTAAGGATGTTTCAATGATTGAATACATTACAGTATGCGTACGTAGTATGCAAACTGTTTTGGTATGATTCAGGTCCATGAACCTTTCTGCATATCTAGTATGCGAACGGTTTTAACTGTTAAAGTCCGGGAACCTAGTTTGCATACCAGTATGAGAATGGTTCTACCTGAGTTAAGGTCCGAGACAACTGTTGGACAAGACCAAAGTCCGGAAGCTATAGTTTGCAAACATAGTGGTTAAAGTTCTAAAATCGCCCATGAAAAAATACATTTATGAATTAAGGAATGCAATCTTTGTAAACCATAGCTTAATGTCCATGAATTGATTCTTATGAACCAAGCCGATTTTGATTCGATTGGTTCATATATATTTCTGTGAAATAGTGAACAATTGAACAACTCTATTTGAAACACAACTAGATTCATTTGATTATCTTTCATGATTGATTGATCATCATAGTTGATCTAGAAGTGTTAGATGAATGTTGTTAAGACTTAAGGCAAAAGTGTTCACATAGCTAACTTCGGTTAACTATTATTGAGCCAACTAAATATACACGTTTAGGTACGGTTTCCCATATCTAAATGAAGGTATATTTCATTTTTGTGTAACAATCTAAGACCATCTAATGGTGGTGAGATATTGCTTTGGTTATAAGCAGACTTAGCTTGAATCTAAAATCAGGTTTTCATATAACGGTGAATATTGAATGCTTTGTTACTAAGCTATCTTAGATTTGATAGAAAGCAAACCCTGATTTGAAATATTATATAAGGGAGAACTCTAGAAACTGAAAAACCTAATCCCGACACTTTCTTGTATATTAGTTGCGACTAGAGTGGATTCTCCTTTAACCTAGGTTTTTACAAAAACATTATAGGTTAATGACTTGAAGACTTCATTTGGGATTCGTGAAGCCATACCCAACTATTTTCTCCGTAGTTGCGTGTTCTGATCTTACTTGTTCTATCGTATTGAGTTTTATCTTCTCTAAGATTTGCTCGATATTTATCTCCGATATGTAAGATATAAAAAGTAATCACAAATCTCTTCATCTCATTCTTTGTGATTCCACAATAACTTCTTCTACTACCTTATAGTTAAGTTATTGTGAGGTGATTGTTATTTCTAGGTTGCTCTTCGGGAGTATAAGACCGGTTTATCTATTGGTTCCTGTTCACCTTGATTTATCAAAAGGCAGAACAAAACTTTATAGGTACTTCCGTGGGAGACAGATTTATTTATCATAATAGACTTATTTGTGAGAGAAAAATTTATTTACAAGTCTTCGACTTTAGGTCGTAGCAACTCTTAGTTGTATGTGAGATCAGCTAAGGGAATCAAGTGCGCAGAATCCGACGGGGTTCAAGAGGCGTAAAGAATGCGACTATACCCTAATCGGTGTGAGATTTGGTTAGGGCTCAACTACATTCCAGTCCGAAGTTAACTTGTAGTAGGCTAGTGTCTATAACGGCTTAATATAGTATGGTGTTCAAATATGGACTAGTTCCCGACGTTTTTCTGCATTTGCGGTTTCCTCGTTAACAAAATTTCTGGTGTCTGTGTTATTCCTTTTCCATATTATATTTGTTTATATAATTTAAATATCACAGTTTGTGTGTAGTTCAATCAATTGGTAAATCTGAACTTGATTGTTGGATAGTAATTTATTGGCACTTAGGCATTGGTCTTTGGTACCGTCCAATTTATTTCTCATATCAATTGGGCTCATAGATTTTTATCTATTCGATTGCAGATTGAATTGATAAATTGAGATATGGCTCTTTGGTATATTTTTTGATTGAGATTGCTTTTTAAGTTGGTTCTCTCGGAATTATATTAGAGTTAGTCAATACAGATTGTTGAAAGAATTATTGGGTGTGGTTGTTATACCCCCGCTTTTTCAATTGGTATCAAAGCAGGCAAACACGTTAAAGACCTTATAAGTATGTGTTTGTAGGAATCTGACTTTATGGACAGAAATGTTATCTCTATAAGCGTACCGCCAGTCTTAGATGGCTCGAATTACTTATAGTGGAAAATTGATATTCGTGCCTTTCTACAAGCGCGTGATTTTCAATCATGGGTTCGTGTTGTTGATGGCTATAATCCTCTAATGGCTATAGTAAATGGTGTAACTGTTCCAAAGGATATTGGTGAGTATGATCCTGTCAAGATTCTTGCTGCAAAGCAAAATTCTGACGGATTGAATGCTATCATCCATGCCATTACCCTAGATCTTCAGCACCATGTGACTACATGCACTCGTTCTAAAGATGTTTGGGATATCTTAGAAATCATATTTGAATGGAATACCTATGAAAAGGAAGCTAGGATTCAAAACCTAAATTCTGATTGGGGAAACCTTCGTATAGCTGATGAAGATTCATTTGATGAGTTTAATCACAAAGTGTCTAAAATTGTTAATGCATCTTTTGCATTGGGTAAGACTATTCCTGAAAAGGACATTGTGATGAAAATTCTCAGGTCTCTGCCAGCTAGATACGATTCTAAGAATCATGCCATCGTTGAGGGAAATAACCTTGATACACTTTCCAGAAATACTCTTGTTGGGAAGTTAAAGATATTTGATCATGAGCATATATCCAAATCTGGAAAGGATATTGCTTTCAAAGCACTAAATAACACTAAATTACTTGATAAAAGTAAAAGTGTTGGCAACTTCGTGGATGATCCTATTGAGACTGATTCATCAGATGAGGATATTGACATTTCAGTCTCTCTGATCACAAGAAAGTTTATAGATCTTCTTTTGAAGAGAAGTAAACGGTTTACCAGAGATAAACCCAGATCATCGGTCAAACCACATGATCGTGCCCCTCTTAAAAACAGGGACACTGTCGACACTGATGAGGAGGATATGCCACAATGCTTCAAGTGTAAAGGTTTGGGCCATTTTGCTAATGAGTGTCCAAATCGTATAAAATACACTAGAAACAAAGGTCTTGCTGCAACTCTTGATGAAATGTATGATCACTATGATTCAACTGAAGATGAAAAATCAAGTGTTGTACTCCTTGGCGAAAATATTAACTTTGATAATTGTAGCAATACATACATCAATCTTGATATTCTTTCTGGAGAAACTTCTTCGACCACTTTGAAGGATAATATGGATTTTACTCTATCTACTGAAAGTTCTATCTCACAGGTTTCAGGTACTTCAATTTGTTTAGTAGCATGCTCATCTATGATACCTAAACTTTCCTCCACAATGACATGTACTTATTATACTTTTAAGGGTCATGAAATCTCAAATTGTTTCAAGTACAAACATAAAATAAGATATCTGAACAAACTTCAACGGAGAACAAGTCAATTAGCAAACAAACTCAAACTTGTTCTGAAGTCGAATCTATCTGAGGTATGTAAACTTAACTCATCTCCGAAGAAGTTAATTTCTAAAGAAAAAGTTAGACCTCTACAGAAAAGAACTAGGTCTAAACGATCTATGAAAAAGGGAACTGTGAATTCCATACAAGAATCACATGATGAAAAATTATTATTCACCCCAACACAGCCTAATTTATGTTGAAAGTGCATCTTGTCTCATGTGCCCGAATTCAAAGAAACAAGAGTTATACACAATCGGGTTTTAGGAAAAGAAAATTTTATTTTTTTTCTTTTTGTTTTTCTGGAATTCTGTTGATTTTTTCATATCCTCAATTGGTATTGAAAAGGTTTACCCTGTCATTAAAAAAGGGTTAAAATCGACAATTCTACCTTTTTTAGGGTTGAGAGTTGTTCGTACGTGAATCCTACTTACTCTGTATATAGGTTCCGTAACCATACATTCCTTTTTCTTTCCCTGAAAACTCTTTTTATCAAAAGATTGCTTGTGGATCTAGTTTTGTGCAGTTCTCTCACAATCCCATATTCGAATGGAGACTCCAAGCATCATATCTTCTGATGGAATAGATGTTATCATGATTGTTAAGCCATCAATCATGAAGGAAAAAAGTAAATCTCATTCCTTTACAACTTTGAAGAGAAAAAAGAAGAATATGAAGAAACCAAGGGCTAACCCCTCAAATCTTCAGAAGTTTTTTGGTGTTCTTGAAGAGTTGAAAGAAACAAGGATGAAGATGCAGCAAATAAAGTCTATTGTTCTAAGATCTCTTGAAATTCAGAAGGCCCTGGTTTGACATCAGTCAAGAAGGTTTGTTGGAATTGACTCATTTCTTCATGAACCTTATGTTCCAATATCTGTTGACGACAAGGAGGTCGGGGACGATAAAGAATTTTTCAAGAATCTTCATGTCTAGGAAACTTCTTATGAGAATTTATTCTTGTGTTTAAGAAGGATAACTAGGGTTGAGAATAGCAAATATTGTGATTACACGTAGCTATTGTCAGCGTTTGTCATCTTGCAATGTTTTAGATTTATTTATTTAAATTCTAAGTTATTTGGAAGATGATTTTACAGTATTAATCTTTATTGGTTTTATATATTAAAAAAATATTTTATGGGATATATGTGTTTACGTCCGTGAACTATGATTATCTCATATATGTCAAAAGTTAAGTCTATGATGTCATTATGCAAATATTGATAAAAGATAGAATGAACTTTTGAATATTCCGCAGTATTGATCTTTTCCTGATCCACTTTTATGTGAAAGTACTGCATGGCTCCGTAAGTGTTCTTATGTTGAGCATTTACGACTAAGTTAATCTATAAGGTCTTCTTGTGATTAACTTATTCGAGTTTTCTGGATACAAATTCATGTCTCATGTAATTTGTTAATGTCCGAAGAAATCCTTCTTTTCTTGTTAAAAGTAAGGTCGCTATTGTTGTTCTTTCGGGAATGACATTTTATGGGGGGAGAGTTCTTAATTGCCAAATCTTTATGGGGAGTACGGATGTGGAATATTGAAGGAGTTATCTTGAATACTTATAAACTCCTTGATGAATACACTAAGTTTCGACTTTGTGAAATCATCGAAACAAAGTTGATATGTTCTCTTTTAGTCATGAATTATCCCTTTGAGAATTTCATTATGATCCCGTAATTTTCGTACCTTTGCTAATTTATGTTGACAAAAAGGGGGAGAATTATTTGATAGTTCACACTACATACATATGGTTTACCGATCATTATGTAAGGGGGAGTGATTTTCATTGTGAGATGGAAGTATTGACTAAGGGGGAGTATATCACCATAGTATTATTATCAAATTTGTGATACAATTGGACTTTGATGCTGTGTAATAATACTATGACATTATATAACAATGATTGAGAACATATGTTTTTCATATGTTTTCTTATTGTTATGGCTACGAATCTTCAAAAACAATGATGTTGAGTTGAACACATTCAGAATCACTGGAGTACTTGGAGTGGCGAAGAATTTAAGGAATGTTGAACCAAGGAAATCAAGCATAATGGATGAGAAGCTACAAAGTTTATTTATTTTGTAATCCATATGTATTGATAGTTTTGTCACTAAAATTAACAAAAGGGGAGATTGTTAAAGCATTGCTTGGTCGAAATCGAAAGCGTTGCTATCCCAAGTTTGTTTGTCAAGTTTAGTTGATCAAAACTATAAGTATTGATTTCTAGTCTACTTATAGCTATGTCTCGGATTAGGATATAATATGTAGTTAAGCTTTAGACTTCACGGCGTTCATCGATTGAAGATGAAGATCAACTGAGGAGAGCTTGGAGGAACTTCATCAACAAAAGGTATGTGGAGACTAAAACTTATCTATCACTCAGAAGTCTATTATATTATATCTCATAATGAGACTAATTCGTATAGATATTTATACATTTATATTATACACATTTGATATTTTGAGCTGAGGTTAACTCAGTTATCTATTTCTCTAAATATGTGTTGGAAGCTTTTTGATTTAGCTACGTTCATCATATTATTGACGAGTTTAGTTGGAAACAATTTATTTGTTGGAAACTAAATAATAAGTCAAAAGATGATCATGTGAGAATTTCCTTGAAACATCTTCCATGAATTGTGTGAGAAATCATTTGATGTCGACTCGGAAAGTTTCGTATTGATCATTCGATCACTTGAAAATTACTTATAAGCTAATAGTTTGTGTGAGACAGCTATTGTCTTCTTATAAGGATGTTTTAATGATTGAAATGTAAGTTTAGAACAAAAACCTTTATTTGGGTACAACACATTATGCGTACGTAGTATGCAAACGTTTTTGGTATGATTCAGGTCCGGAACCTTGTTTGCATACCTAGTATGCGAACGGTTTTAACTGTAAAAGTCCGGGAACCTAGTTTGCATACCAGTATGCGAACGGTTCTACCTGAGTTAAGGTCCGGGACAGCAGTATGCATACCCGTTTGCAAACTGCTGGACAAGACCAAAGTCTGAAAGCTATAGTTCGCAAACTTAGGGGTTAATGTTCTAAAATCGGTTAAGTATGATTTTCAAACTCATGAATACATATATTTATGAATTAAGGAATGCAATCTTTGCAAACTGTGGCTTAATGTTCATGAATTGATTCTTACGAATCAATCCGATTTTGATTCAATTGGTTTATATATATTTATGTGAAATAGTGAACAATTTGAACAACTCTATTTGAAACACAATTAGATTCATTTGATTATCTTTCATGATTGATTGATCATCATAATTGATCTAGAAGTGTTAGATGAATGTGGTTAAGACAAAAGTGTTCATATGGCTCACTTCAGTTAACTATGATTGAGCCAACTCAGTATACACGTTTAGGTACGGTTACCCATATCTAAATGAAGGTATATTTAATTTGTGTATAACAAGCGAAGACCATTTAACAGTAGAGAGATATTGCTTTGATTTTAAGCACACTTAGCTTGAATCTTAAATCAGGTTTTCATCTAACGGTGAAATACTATGTAAGGGAGAACTCTAGCAACTGGAAAACCTAATCCCGACACTTTCCTGTGTCTTAGTTGCGACTAGAGTCGATTCTCCTTTAACCTAGGTTTTTCCAAAACCATTATAGGTTAACGACTTGAAGACTTCATTTGGGATTCGTGAAGCCAGACCCAACTATTTTCTCTGTAGTTGCATATTCTGATCTTACTTGTTCTATCATATTGATTTTTATCTTCTCTAAGATTTGATCGAGATTTATCTCCTATAGGTAAGATATAAAAATTATTCACAAATCTCTTCGTCTCATTCTTTGTGATTCCACAATAACTTTTTCTACTACCATATAGTTAAGTTATTGTGAGTTGATTGATATTTCTAGGTTTCTCTTCGGGAGTATAAGACCGGATTATAAATTGGTTCCTGTTCACCTTGATTTATCAAAAGACGGAACAAAACTTCATAGGTACTGTGGGAGACAGATTTATCTATCAGAATAGACTTATCTGCGGGAGACAGATTTGTTTATAAGTCTTCGACTTTGGGTCGTAAAAACGCTTAGTTGTAGGTGAGATCATCTAAGGGAATTATGGCGTGGTTCAAGAGGCGTAAGGAATGAGACTGTGCCTTAATCAGTGTGGGACTTGATTAGGGATCAACTACATTCCAGTCCGAAGTTATCTTGTAGTAGTCTAGTGTCTGTAGCGGCTTAATATAGTGTGGTGTTCAAATCTGGACTAGGTCCCCGGGTTTTTTTGCATTTGCAGTTTCCTCGTTAACAAAACTTCTGGTGTCTGTGTTTTTTTTCCCCGCAATATATTTGTTTATATAATTGAAATATCACAGGTTGTGCGCAGTTAAATCAATTGATAAATCCGACCTTGATTGTTGGATAGTAATTGATTGGCACTTGGGTATTGGTCTTTGGTATCGTCCAAGTTATTTCACATATCAATCGGGCTCACAGATTTCTATCTGTTCGATTGCAGATTGTATTGAGAAATTGAGATATAACTCTTTGGTATATTTGTTGATTGAGCTCGTTTTTTAAGTTGGTGCTCTCTTTGGAGTTAGTCCATACAGATTGTTGAATGAATTATTGGGTGTGGTTGTTACACCCCCGCTTTTTCACGTTCTAAATGGATGATCAGATCGAACGATGAATCTAGGTGATGGAAATCGATAGCAACTTAGACAAAGTATCTACATCCTCAAAACCCGGACTTATGCAACCCGAAGTGCAGCCTAGATTATTATTCACCTCACAAGTATAAAACTTGCGGAATCAACAAAGTATGAGACGAAGAGACTTTGTTGATTACTATTTATCTTGATTGATGGAGCAAGGCTCTACAAACAATCCCAATGAAGTCTTTGTAGTCGCTAAACCTTAAAAGGGTTTCTAGATAGGACGATTCTAGATACAACTAGCACACACAAAAAGGTAGTGTCAGGATTCAAGGATCCCAGTTGCCAAGAGTTCCCCTTGTATGGACTTCAAAGCCTAGGTTGCTTTAGGTTTAAGATAAGATAGCTTTGGAACCTAGCAAACAATATTCACCGTTAGATGAAAGCTTTGAATCTTATTCACATATATAAGATATACACTATCGTTAGGTAAACCATAACCGAACCGTGTATAAATACTATGTTCAACATGGTTAGCCGAAACTAGCCGATTTGAACGTAAAAGCTTAACACTCGTTTTCATGTTCACTAAGACATTAATATTGAGTCACAATCATGTGATCAAATGAGTCTAGTGTTAATTATAGAAAATTACTTCATAGAAATAATTTAATCGCAATTGGATCATAATCGACATAGTATGTAAATGTACAAAGTACAATTACTTGAATCGTTCGTGAATCGGCTGAGTCACAATACGCGGACCGGTTTGCAAACTTGTATGCAATAACCGAGTTCCAGAGTCTATATAACTTCTCAGTTTATAAATAGGTTTGCAAATTTATGTAATTAACGAGTTCCGGACTCTTCAGAACTTTTTAGTTCACGTACCAGTTTGCAAACTTGGAACCAACTCAAGGTTCTAGAGTCTACAAAACCTTTTTATTTCACATACCGGTTTTCAAAATCAAGATATTTGTCGGTTCCGGAGTTCACATAACATTCAGCCTGCGTACCGGTTTGGGTACTAAATTGGTTCTAGATAATATAACTGTTTTGGCTCGCATACCGCTTTGATTATTTTAACCCGGTTCCCTTACCACAATTCCACAATGGTTTGTATACGAATATATATACCTATCTGGGTCAAGAAACAAGCAGATTTTCCCATTATGTACATACGAGTATGCATATCACACAAATCTGAAAGTCGATATATAACTACTCCTCTACGTGTACGAATACATATAATACGGCTTCATACATATAACAGTTTTCTCAGTTTGTAAGATTGATATAACTGTCTTGTATTCCGAATATAGTAGTTCTATATTTCTCTAAATCGATTCGAAACATTCCTGAATAACATTAATGACACATATATATCACTGTTCCAGGCCATTTTCGAATGATAAACTTGAATCATGATTTGGTTATGAACAATAAATTGTTCTCCACCGAAATTGATCAAGTATGAACAAATGTTCATTAAGATTAGTCGTTATATATCTAGAAATTCGTAAACTAAATAATTAGTTCTCGACTCGAAATTCTTGTCTATGCAAGCTAGTCTAATTAGTTATCCGACAATCGTCTTAAAGATAGAAAAAGGAATATAACTTGAAAAATAGGTGGTTCAGTCTTCACTTACCTTTTGTTAATGAAGTTCTCCAAAAGCTTTGGTTGATCTTCGCCTTCAAACGGTAGAACGCAAATGATGACTGGTTCGTTTCTAAACTCCACTATCCTAGACCGATACTTACTAATTATAGACTAGAAATCAAGATATAGTTTTGAAAACTAAATTTGACAACAAGCTTGATATAGCAACACTTGTGAGTTCGACCGAGCAATGTGATCGAATTTTAGATAGTGGTAAATAAGGTTGTCGTTCACTCGGACTTTGTTGAGATTGATTCTAGGCTTAAATATGAAAATACTAAAAATAAGAAAATATATAAAAAATATGTCACAGGATAAAGAATTTACTGGGACTCAGGATTTCACTGTTTTTCATATTCAAGTGGTTCAGAAATTAGTCCTAGGCAATTATAGCTCAAAATAAAAGAAATATTAACTCTATTCTTTGCCAAAGTAGATTTCATAAAACATTAGTTGTAAGTTGTGAGCATGACGCATCAAAAGTAATCAAAACTAAGCATGCGACATCAGACAAAATAACAAATAATTAATTGAAATCATAAAACAATTAAATTCTATGCACATAGTTATAAAAGAATTAATTTAATTACCAGGTGGGTGAAAAACAGCTTCCTCCATCGTCCCAGTGATGGGTTTAGCTTCTCATGATGCAAACACACTCAAAAAGATAATTCATTGCTCAAAAGGTGCTTACAAGGATGATAATATGGGAGAAAATAATTTAAAACGGGTTTGTAACACTTATTTCTGTTACAAACCAGTTATTACAAAGAACGATATATGAGTATTGTCGCTGACACTGTAGCAACAACGACTGTTCTATGTGCGTGTTATGTTCTTCACAGCAGCAGAAAATGGCTATTCTCTGCAACTCGAAATTCCTAGCTCTGTAATGTGCTCAATTTCTCCCTAACTCTCCATCCCCTTATCTGACTATAAACTCAGCTATAAATACACCACAAGACCATCAATCTCTCGAGTAAATACCAGAAAATATCGTATTAAAGTTTAGGAGATTTTATTCTCCTTTCCTCTATTATACACGTCTGAGTTGTCCGAAACTTTTCAAACTCTCTCTGGATTGGATATAAACAAATTTTCAAAGAATATATCCTCTTAAATCCCACGTAACATGCTCTTATAACTCAAGTGTAATCCGAGAATATTTGTTACCCTGTTTAACGCAACAACCATTCATGGGCAGATTTTATTCCTTGTTTTCCTTCCAAAAACACGTCCTGCGACCTATTGATTAAGTGACAACATAATCGCAGCATAATATCCATGAAAATATCCCAGAAATCTTTCCCAAAATCTCGTGCAGTGGTGATGAAATATTTCCCGCCGAAAATGATTTTCAAATGAAGAAGAAGGGGGTGCCCCCTATCCAGAGTAGGGGCGCCTTTAACAGCAGTGGTGCCTGGGGTGGCCCTTATCCAAAATGAGGGTGCCTTTAGTACTTTTCCGGGGGTGCCCGAGGAACTTTTCGAGACGAATTTTCCAAAAATGTTTATTTCCCAAAAATACCTACAAACACATAAAATACCATAATAAGTAAGAAAACGAGTACCAACAATATAGAACATTGAGGACAAATTAGACACAAAAATGTGTCTATGACAATGCTCTAGCAGTCTCCCCCTTTGTCAATTTTAGTGACAAAATTATTTAATATATGTGGATAAAAAAATAAAGTTTTGAAAAAACTCCTCGATCCACCATGTCTTCTTGATTTCCTTGGTTTCTCCAACTCTCCATGAACCCTTTGTTATTTCAAGTTGCAATGATTCTAAACGTGTTCAATTCAGCATCGTTGTTGTTGAAGAACCGATTCCATAGGGATAACAATTTTTTGAAAACAATATTCTCAAGGGATACATTGACTTTGGGTCACATAAAAGTGATCAAAGTTGCATTTGGGTCACCAAGAAATTTTAATTAGAGTTTGGGTCACAAGACTTTGATCGACCGCGTTGATCGTTACTAAAATAAATTTTATTTTAATGTAATTTGTATGCAATTAATCTAAACCGTTAGATGAAATGGGCGGTGATGAAGGTGGTTTTGTGTTTTTCTCCTCTCGGAGGATTTTTATCGAACAGTAGAGGTTCAGTTACCAAGTTTTGATGGATGTGTTTTTCCATCCCATCATTACAGTATACTGGTGATGATTTGATTGAATTAGCATCTGATCAAATTCTGCTACTGAACGATTTTCTTAAAGGAGTAAAGAAAACATTGGTAGGAATTAAAGAAAAGAAAAACTCAAGTCTTGCTTCTCAAATGACCACAACTTGAAGGAGCTCAAGTGGGTTTCCATGTATCTCGTGACAAATACTACCCGCTGTTAGTAAACTGTTTGAGCTAGGATACTAAAGGCAAGGTTGACTTGTTTCTTTCATGAGCAGACAAGGTGGAGCCGACCAAACTTATTCGATCCCTTGAACTTCCTTGTACGTATCTCGCCATTTACAGGCACCTTCTAGACTTACTTTAAAAAAAGAAATCGACTAACGCCCCAACCAAGATAATCATTAAATTAAAGTTAAACCAAATCTAACTGAAATTGGATCAATTAAAAAGTCTCAACTTAAGAGGAACCAGTTGTTGTGATACAAGTAAGTTATTATAATTAAAGTTCAGTTCATTTTTTTTTGTCGCTGTTGTAGTTATGCAAGACGCAGTAACATGAATTCATGAGCAGGTTAGAGGGAAAAAGACGAGGCTTATCTTCCCTAATGGAAGGGTAGATTTAGTAAATAAATATATCCCTAAGTTTTATTTGGTCATTTGAGTATTTAACTAATTTTCCTAGCTGTCAACGCGGTCAACAAAAATCTTGTGATCCAAACTCTAATTAAAATTTTTTGGTGACCCAAACGCAACTTTGGTCACTTTTATGTGACTCAAAGTCAAAATATCTCTATTCTTAATCTTTGTTATACAGAAACATAGTATATTATCTTCTCTCCAAAATTCAATTGTATCTCAACTCTGAAGTAATATTATGGTGATATGTTTTCCCCCCTTAATGAATACTTACATCTTTTGTTTAATATGTAAACCTATTGCTTAAATGATTCAGTCTCCCTTACATAATGATCCGTAAATCATACTCCCCCCGTTCCAATTTAGATGATATTTTGGGAGTTTTCACGCAGATTAAGAAATGGAGAGAGATACAAAAAAAATCTATTTATGCCCTTGAGAAAAGTCTTCAAACATTAATTACTATTAATGTATTTAAAAATAAACTTATGGTTCCAAGAAAAATTGTGAGGGTTTCGTTGGTAGTTTTGTGGGAAAAATATGGAAACTCTCAAGTAATGTGGAACAAAAAAATAACCCTAAACACTCATGTAAAGTGGAACGAAGGGAGTATGTATGTAGTATGAAACTACTAAATAATTCTCCCCTTTTTTGTCAATAAAATTAACAAAGGTACGAAAATCTCGGAATTGAAATGAATAAATCAAAAGATATCTCAAGTTTTAAGGAAGATAGAAATACTACATAATAACATAGTTAAAATGCAACTTCTCATACCAACTTATTTAGATGATATCACTTAGTAATAAATATTTAGCGCTCATCCTAGGAGATTAAAAAGATACAAGCATCCCCTTTATAATTCCACAACCACACTCCCCACAAAGATATTGCAATTAAGCACAAGTTCACTTAGAAGTCTCCCCCATAAAATGTCATTCTCGAGAAAACAACATGAGTGACCTTTCTTTCGTGAAAAAAAAGGATTTTGGACATTAACAAATCACAAGGATTTGTATCCATAGTATCGACATAAATAATCTCAAGGCCAGTTACGAATAACGAGACAATTTTACTCGATTTTACTCAACATAAGAGAATCTTACAGAGTGTGTCAAGCAGCAAAACACAGAAGTGTGATCACAAAAAGATCAATACTGCGAGAAAAATCTCAAAGAGTTTGTTCTATTTTTCGTTTATAAAAACATAATAGATTTAACTTCTGAGCATATATGAAATATTGGCTCGATTCACGAGAACGTAAAAACACAAATATTTCATAAGAATTTTGCAATAATTAAACCAATAATGATTACATACTGCAAGTTCATCTTCCAACAACTCTAGAATTTAAATAAATAAATCTAAAAACATGCAAGATGAAAAACGTTGGAAATAGCTATGTGTAATCACAATCTTTGCTATACCAAACTCTAGTTATCCTTTTCAAGAATAAAAGCCTCAAAAGAAGTTTCCTAGATAACAAAAGAAAAAAATAGTCAAAGGATTATTCATATTCTTCATCGTCAGAATCACCCATAGAAGCTTGAATTTTATCTATTTTGTCCTTGATATCGGGAAATTTTGTAGCAATCATACATAATTGTCTTTGCATACCTATTACCTTGGTGTTGATTTTGCAGATGTCTTTGTGAATTCTTTGAAGGATACTCAAGGTTTTTGTATTACAAGAACCGTCAAGGGGTGAAATAGAGGCTATTTTCCTTTTGTTCCCATTCGTTCTCATACGTTTGAACGTACTTTCATGAACTAAAGTGGGAGATCCAATGAATTTCCCAATTGGATCAATATCAAGTTCTTCACAAATGCATCCAATCAGATAAGGAAACCCTAATATCTTCTTGGATAGCGTCATTGATGCCATTTGAGAAATGATCAACCCACATATGTCAAGATTTTTAGTTCACGTTTTAAGGAAACAGACTAGCTCTCCAAAATCATGACTCCAATATGCATCCCCAATTTTGGATGGAAAAATGTTAGGGATACCCGACTTACCAAAAACCTTAAAAGGCATGCTAAGCTCCGAAGTAGGAAGCTTCTCATCTTTCCACAAAGTTCAAGAGAAACGGTTTCAAAGGATGGTGTTTCTTCTTTAGATCTTGGAAGTTTAAAATTACCAAGAGGAATATTTGTGAGATCCCAGATAAAATCTCGATTAACAAAAAATTTTCCTCCCCCAATCATTGATTAAAGATCATTTTATCGATATTAACATCATACATGTTCACATAAAACATTCTAGTAAGAAGATCGAACCCTCTCTCATATCCTTCTTCTAATTTCTTTTCTAGAATAATTTCTCTAGTTGCAATTCTTTCAAAGATCTCATTACAATCCATGTCAATAAAACATATCCTAGGTTCTTCAAGAATTTTCTTATGCTTATATTTTTTTACTAACTCCTTTTGTTCTTTCCATATATAAAAAACAAATAGAAAATATTTGATCTTACTTAAATAGCTCATTTTAAAGATGATTGCTTGATTTCCTCCTTCTTGATGTACATCCTTGAAACAAATAGAAAGACCCAAAGATTCTGAATTAACAACTCAATTTATGAAGGCATCACACGGTTCGGAAACCCTAACCTCAATTTCTAATCCCGTTCATGAATTCATACAAGAAGAAGGAGTAGCGGAGTACGCGTACTCTTTTAATAAAGCCTTAATGGGTTTGGTTGGTTCGGGTGTGGGACTTCAAGTTCAAACACCACCACCACCACCACCCATTTAATAAATAAATAAATAATATCATTCCGTCAGGAGATACAATCATACATGTTTTTAAATTCCGGGAAAATTCCAACAAAATTGATAAGATTATCAATTTCAATAAGATAATTAATCTTATTCTTAGCTCTATGGAAAAATTTCAAAGCACAAGAAAACGAATTGACAATCGCATAAAATAGAAGACCCATAATATATATCGATCTTACGACATCGTAAAATTGGACCCAGCTCAACAACTTGTGATGTTATGATCATAATTTGTTATAAGTTTTTTCTTTTAGATATGTGATCAGGGATCTTAAACACATGATACATAAAATAAGAAACCTAAAAAAAAACATAAACATCCTTTAAAACAACTTTCCCTTCTTAAATTGATACATGATGGTGTGAAGTCAGAATCTTGCTAACAAGAGGTTGAATGAGAAGCCAACTCACAAACCAATATGGCGTGATACTTTTTTGGAGTAGTTTGTTCATCCCCATGGTGATCAAGAGATGATTTACCAGTATCATCTGAAATAGTCAAAATTGTAGCAGTTGTCCACGTTTTTCTAACATGCCAAGGTTTCCCACACTAATAGCAAGTCTTTCCAGAGACTGAGCTACGAAGGGGCACCTCCTTATTTATGATCACAACAATATATTCCAAGAACTTAAATGTTTTTTCAAAAGCCATAAAAATATCTTCGTCAACAGATCCCCTTATGTTGCATTCCTAATTAAACAAATTGTTTAACAATCTTTTAAGACAATACAACTTCTTACTCTTAACATGACGTTTCTTGTTTTTAACAATTGCAGAGGACTTTTTAATTTTTCCCATAGATCATTTACAATCACTCATGATATTATAAATCTTAAGTGACTCGAGATCATCCTGTGAGACACTAAGTCTTGAGGAGAACAAATCCTGAAGAATCTCTAAGGAATTCTGGTGTACGTCAATAGAGATTTCGTCTCTGTCCATATAATCAGAATGTTTCAAACACCGACTTATTAGGTATTAACGTGTTTTCCTGCTCTGATACCAATTAAAAACGCCCGGGGTACCAAAATACACCACCAACTTTTTCTTAGGCAATTTGTATGGACAAACTTAACACAACTGTGAGAGTAAAAACTCAATCAAGGAAAGTGCCTAGAGTTATGTCTCTTTCTCTCTTGTTGTTAGAACGTTTACATAATTGAATCCGTGAACCTAACTACAAAGAGAGTTCTTGGACGGTACCAATGACCAATGTCTAAGGATCAATCAAATCTTATCTAACTAACAAGGTTGGACCTAGCTACTCTGATTGATCAACGCAAAACCTGTGATATTTCAGTTATAAAGATAAACAATAAAATGCGGAAAAAGAAATAACACAGACACCAGAAATTTTTTTAACGAGGAAACCGTAAATGCAGGAAGAACCTCGGGACCTAGTCCAGATTGAACAACAAAATGTATTAAGCCGCTACATACACTATCCCACTACCAATTACTTCGGTCTGGAATGTAGTTGAGACCGAACTCAGTCTCCCGCTGATTTAGGTACAATCGCGCTCCTTACCTCTTGAACCCCATCAGGACTCCACGCAGTTGATTCCCTTAGACGGTCTCATACCAACTAAGAGTTGATTCGACTCAATTGAAGACTTCAAACTAAATCTGCCTCCCACATATTAAACCTATTATTGATTTCCTGATTTACTATCTAAACGGATGATCAGATCAAACGATAGATCCAGGTGATGGAGATCAATAACAACTTAGACAAAAGTCTGGCTATGCTCCCGGACTTATGCAACCCGAAGTGTAGCCTAGATTATTATTCACCTCACAAGTATAAAACTTACGGAATCAACAAAGTATGAGACGAAAAGACTTTGTCGATTACTATCTATCTTGATTGATGGAGCAAGGCTCTATAACAATCAAAATCAGGATACTCAAGTTATCAAGATAAAAAATAACTGGACCTGGATTCATGAATCCCAATGAAGTCTTTGTATTCGCTAAACCTTAAAGGGTTTCTAGAGAGGATGACTCTAGATACAACTAGGACACACCAAAAAGTAGTGTCAGGATTCAAAAATCCTAGTTGCCAAGAGTTCCTCTTATATAGACTTCAAAGTCTAGGTTGCTTTAGGTTTAAGCTAAGATAGCTTTGGAACCAAGCAAACAATACTCACCGATAGATGAAAGATTTGAATCTTATTCGCATATATAAGATATACACTATGGTTAGGTAAACCATAACTGAACCGTGTATAAAGACCATGTTCAACATGGTTAATTGGCCGATTTGAATATAAATACTTAACACTCAATTTCATGTTCACTAAGACATTAATATTAAGTCACAATCATGTGATCAAATGAGTCTAGTGTTAATTAGAAAATTGGGTTTCAGGGATTTGGTCTGTTTTAATCAAGCTCTACTAGCAAAAGTTGCTTGGAGATTATGTCAACAACAAGATCAGTTGTGGGCTTCTGCTCTAAAGAAAATATATTTTCCAACAATCAACATTACATGAAAAGAAGAAAAAGGATTCTACTTGGGCATGGAAAAGTATACAAGGAAGCATGGAGTTTGTCAAGAAACACAGTTTCTGGATTGTGGGAGATGGAACAAGCATTCGAACTTGGAATAAAAATTGGATACAGGGTATGCTTAATCCACCCATGGCAGCTGTTAGTGATGATAAGGAAAAGAATTATGCTAAGGTAAATAATCTAATTGACCCTCAAATAACGAGTTGGAAAGTTGATTTGATACGAAGACTTTTTGCACAACCTGATGCTGAAAGAATACTTCAATCTCGAATCACTACAATCATTGCAGACAGATTGGTATGGACTGTAACTCGTAATGGCAAATTCACGGTCAAATCAGCATATAACAAGTTGGTAGATATCAGAACAAACAGGCAGGAGATATATGATGAAGACAAAGCAAAGGTGTACAAGAAAATTTGGGCAATTGATACACTTCCGCGAGTCAAGCACTTTATATGGAAGTGTTTCAATGACATCGTGCCTAGTAATGAAAGAATGGAAAAACCAATGCAGTAGAGTGGTCAAAACTGCAAGATATGCAATCAGGTTATAGAAACAACATCTCACATTCTATGGGAATGCCCTTTATCAAGAGCAGTCATGTTATCTACTTCAGGAGCTAGTAGAAGTGTACAAATAGCCAATAATTCTGTAAGTGATTGGATTAATAGTCGGTTTGAGGATGAGATGAATGCTTTGGATTATGATTGGGTAAAAAAATGGCTACTACGGTTTGGGAGATCTGGAAAGCACGCTGTAAATCTGTGTTTGAGAATGTTAAACCAAACCCAATACAAGTAATAAAGAATATACAGCAACTGAACCTGGTAACGAGTAAGAAGATGAAAAAGAAGGAAACTCATGCATACAACAGAGCAGCCGCAAGCAATAATTCAGTCCAGATTCATTGGATTCCGCCTGGCAACCCATATTTTTCTAGATGAATGTGGTTAAGACAAAAGTGTTCATATGGCTCACTTCAGTTAACTATGATTGAGCCAACTCAGTATACACGTTTAGGTACGGTTACCCATATCTAAATGAAGGTATATTTAATTTGTGTATAACAAGCGAAGACCATTTAACAGTAGAGAGATATTGCTTTGATTTTAAGCACACTTAGCTTGAATCTTAAATCAGGTTTTCATCTAACGGTGAAATACTATGTAAGGGAGAACTCTAGCAACTGGAAAACCTAATCCCGACACTTTCCTGTGTCTTAGTTGCGACTAGAGTCGATTCTCCTTTAACCTAGGTTTTTCCAAAACCATTATAGGTTAACGACTTGAAGACTTCATTTGGGATTCGTGAAGCCAGACCCAATTATTTTCTCTGTAGTTGCATATTCTGATCTTACTTGTTCTATCATATTGATTTTTATCTTCTCTAAGATTTGATCGAGATTTATCTCCTATAGGTAAGATATAAAAATTATTCACAAATCTCTTCGTCTCATTCTTTGTGATTCCACAATAACTTTTTCTACTACCATATAGTTAAGTTATTGTGAGTTGATTGATATTTCTAGGTTTCTCTTCGGGAGTATAAGACCGGATTATAAATTGGTTCCTGTTCACCTTGATTTATCAAAAGACGGAACAAAACTTCATAGGTAATGTGGGAGACAGATTTATCTATCAGAATAGACTTATCTGCGGGAGACAGATTTGTTTATAAGTCTTCGACTTTGGGTCGTAAAAACGCTTAGTTGTAGGTGAGATCATCTAAGGGAATTATGGCGTGGTTCAAGAGGCGTAAGGAATGAGACTGTGCCTTAATCAGTGCGGGACTTGATTAGGGATCAACTACATTCCAGTCCGAAGTTATCTTGTAGTAGTCTAGTGTCTGTAGCGGCTTAATATAGTGTGGTGTTCAAATCTGGACTAGGTCCCCGGGTTTTTTTGCATTTGCAGTTTCCTCGTTAACAAAACTTCTGGTGTCTGTGTTTTTTTTCCCCGCAATATATTTGTTTATATAATTGAAATATCACAGGTTGTGCGCAGTTAAATCAATTGATAAATCCGACCTTGATTGTTGGATAGTAATTGATTGGCACTTGGGTATTGGTCTTTGGTATCGTCCAAGTTATTTCACATATCAATCGGGCTCACAGATTTCTATCTGTTCGATTGCAGATTGTATTGAGAAATTGAGATATAACTCTTTGGTATATTTGTTGATTGAGCTCGTTTTTTAAGTTGGTGCTCTCTTTGGAGTTAGTCCATACAGATTGTTGAATGAATTATTGGGTGTGGTTGTTACACCCCCGCTTTTTCACGTTCTAAATGGATGATCAGATCGAACGATGAATCTAGGTGATGGAAATCGATAGCAACTTAGACAAAGTATCTACATCCTCAAAACCCGGACTTATGCAACCCGAAGTGCAGCCTAGATTATTATTCACCTCACAAGTATAAAACTTGCGGAATCAACAAAGTATGAGACGAAGAGACTTTGTTGATTACTATTTATCTTGATTGATGGAGCAAGGCTCTACAAACAATCCCAATGAAGTCTTTGTAGTCGCTAAACCTTAAAAGGGTTTCTAGATAGGACGATTCTAGATACAACTAGCACACACAAAAAGGTAGTGTCAGGATTCAAGGATCCCAGTTGCCAAGAGTTCCCCTTGTATGGACTTCAAAGCCTAGGTTGCTTTAGGTTTAAGATAAGATAGCTTTGGAACCTAGCAAACAATATTCACCGTTAGATGAAAGCTTTGAATCTTATTCACATATATAAGATATACACTATCGTTAGGTAAACCATAACCGAACTGTGTATAAATACTATGTTCAACATGGTTAGCCGAAACTAGCCGATTTGAACGTAAAAGCTTAACACTCGTTTTCATGTTCACTAAGACATTAATATTGAGTCACAATCATGTGATCAAATGAGTCTAGTGTTAATTATAGAAAATTACTTCATAGAAATAATTTAATCGCAATTGGATCATAATCGACATAGTATGTAAATGTACAAAGTACAATTACTTGAATCGTTCGTGAATCGGCTGAGTCACAATACGCGGACCGGTTTGCAAACTTGTATGCAATAACCGAGTTCCAGAGTCTATATAACTTCTCAGTTTATAAATAGGTTTGCAAATTTATGTAATTAACGAGTTCCGGACTCTTCAGAACTTTTTAGTTCACGTACCAGTTTGCAAACTTGGAACCAACTCAAGGTTCTAGAGTCTACAAAACCTTTTTATTTCACATACCGGTTTTCAAAATCAAGATATTTGTCGGTTCCGGAGTTCACATAACATTCAGCCTGCGTACCGGTTTGGGTACTAAATTGGTTCTAGATAATATAACTGTTTTGGCTCGCATACCGCTTTGATTATTTTAACCCGGTTCCCTTACCACAATTCCACAATGGTTTGTATACGAATATATATACCTATCTGGGTCAAGAAACAAGCAGATTTTCCCATTATGTACATACGAGTATGCATATCACACAAATCTGAAAGTCGATATATAACTACTCCTCTACGTGTACGAATACATATAATACGGCTTCATACATATAACAGTTTTCTCAGTTTGTAAGATTGATATAACTGTCTTGTATTCCGAATATAGTAGTTCTATATTTCTCTAAATCGATTCGAAACATTCCTGAATAACATTAATGACACATATATATCACTGTTCCAGGCCATTTTCGAATGATAAACTTGAATCATGATTTGGTTATGAACAATAAATTGTTCTCCACCGAAATTGATCAAGTATGAACAAATGTTCATTAAGATTAGTCGTTATATATCTAGAAATTCGTAAACTAAATAATTAGTTCTCGACTCGAAATTCTTGTCTATGCAAGCTAGTCTAATTAGTTATCCGACAATCGTCTTAAAGATAGAAAAAGGAATATAACTTGAAAAATAGGTGGTTCAGTCTTCACTTACCTTTTGTTAATGAAGTTCTCCAAAAGCTTTGGTTGATCTTCGCCTTCAAACGGTAGAACGCAAATGATGACTGGTTCGTTTCTAAACTCCACTATCCTAGACCGATACTTACTAATTATAGACTAGAAATCAAGATATAGTTTTGAAAACTAAATTTGACAACAAGCTTGATATAGCAACACTTGTGAGTTCGACCGAGCAATGTGATCGAATTTTAGATAGTGGTAAATAAGGTTGTCGTTCACTCGGACTTTGTTGAGATTGATTCTAGGCTTAAATATGAAAATACTAAAAATAAGAAAATATATAAAAAATATGTCACAGGATAAAGAATTTACTGGGACTCAGGATTTCACTGTTTTTCATATTCAAGTGGTTCAGAAATTAGTCCTAGGCAATTATAGCTCAAAATAAAAGAAATATTAACTCTATTCTTTGCCAAAGTAGATTTCATAAAACATTAGTTGTAAGTTGTGAGCATGACGCATCAAAAGTAATCAAAACTAAGCATGCGACATCAGACAAAATAACAAATAATTAATTGAAATCATAAAACAATTAAATTCTATGCACATAGTTATAAAAGAATTAATTTAATTACCAGGTGGGTGAAAAACAGCTTCCTCCATCGTCCCAGTGATGGGTTTAGCTTCTCATGATGCAAACACACTCAAAAAGATAATTCATTGCTCAAAAGGTGCTTACAAGGATGATAATATGGGAGAAAATAATTTAAAACGGGTTTGTAACACTTATTTCTGTTACAAACCAGTTATTACAAAGAACGATATATGAGTATTGTCGCTGACACTGTAGCAACAACGACTGTTCTATGTGCGTGTTATGTTCTTCACAGCAGCAGAAAATGGCTATTCTCTGCAACTCGAAATTCCTAGCTCTGTAATGTGCTCAATTTCTCCCTAACTCTCCATCCCCTTATCTGACTATAAACTCAGCTATAAATACACCACAAGACCATCAATCTCTCGAGTAAATACCAGAAAATATCGTATTAAAGTTTAGGAGATTTTATTCTCCTTTCCTCTATTATACACGTCTGAGTTGTCCGAAACTTTTCAAACTCTCTCTGGATTGGATATAAACAAATTTTCAAAGAATATATCCTCTTAAATCCCACGTAACATGCTCTTATAACTCAAGTGTAATCCGAGAATATTTGTTACCCTGTTTAACGCAACAACCATTCATGGGCAGATTTTATTCCTTGTTTTCCTTCCAAAAACACGTCCTGCGACCTATTGATTAAGTGACAACATAATCGCAGCATAATATCCATGAAAATATCCCAGAAATCTTTCCCAAAATCTCGTGCAGTGGTGATGAAATATTTCCCGCCGAAAATGATTTTCAAATGAAGAAGAAGGGGGTGCCCCTATCCAGAGTAGGGGCGCCTTTAACAGCAGTGGTGCCTGGGGTGGCCCTTATCCAAAATGAGGGTGCCTTTAGTACTTTTCCGGGGGTGCCCGAGGAACTTTTCGAGACGAATTTTCCAAAAATGTTTATTTCCCAAAAATACCTACAAACACATAAAATACCATAATAAGTAAGAAAACGAGTACCAACAATATAGAACATTGAGGACAAATTAGACACAAAAATGTGTCTATGACAATGCTCTAGCAGTCTCCCCCTTTGTCAATTTTAGTGACAAAATTATTTAATATATGTGGATAAAAAAATAAAGTTTTGAAAAAACTCCTCGATCCACCATGTCTTCTTGATTTCCTTGGTTTCTCCAACTCTCCATGAACCCTTTGTTATTTCAAGTTGCAATGATTCTAAACGTGTTCAATTCAGCATCGTTGTTGTTGAAGAACCGATTCCATAGGGATAACAATTTTTTGAAAACAATTCTCAAGGGATACATTGACTTTGGGTCACATAAAAGTGATCAAAGTTGCATTTGGGTCACCAAGAAATTTTAATTAGAGTTTGGGTCACAAGACTTTGATCGACCGCGTTGATCGTTACTAAAATAATTTTATTTTAATGTAATTTGTATGCAATTAATCTAAACCGTTAGATGAAATGGGCGGTGATGAAGGTGGTTTTGTGTTTTTCTCCTCTCGGAGGATTTTTATCGAACAGTAGAGGTTCAGTTACCAAGTTTTGATGGATGTGTTTTTCCATCCCATCATTACAGTATACTGGTGATGATTTGATTGAATTAGCATCTGATCAAATTCTGCTACTGAACGATTTTCTTAAAGGAGTAAAGAAAACATTGGTAGGAATTAAAGAAAAGAAAAACTCAAGTCTTGCTTCTCAAATGACCACAACTTGAAGGAGCTCAAGTGGGTTTCCATGTATCTCGTGACAAATACTACCCGCTGTTAGTAAACTGTTTGAGCTAGGATACTAAAGGCAAGGTTGACTTGTTTCTTTCATGAGCAGACAAGGTGGAGCCGACCAAACTTATTCGATCCCTTGAACTTCCTTGTACGTATCTCGCCATTTACAGGCACCTTCTAGACTTACTTTAAAAAAAGAAATCGACTAACGCCCCAACCAAGATAATCATTAAATTAAAGTTAAACCAAATCTAACTGAAATTGGATCAATTAAAAAGTCTCAACTTAAGAGGAACCAGTTGTTGTGATACAAGTAAGTTATTATAATTAAAGTTCAGTTCATTTTTTTTTGTCGCTGTTGTAGTTATGCAAGACGCAGTAACATGAATTCATGAGCAGGTTAGAGGGAAAAAGACGAGGCTTATCTTCCCTAATGGAAGGGTAGATTTAGTAAATAAATATATCCCTAAGTTTTATTTGGTCATTTGAGTATTTAACTAATTTTCCTAGCTGTCAACGCGGTCAACAAAAATCTTGTGATCCAAACTCTAATTAAAATTTTTTGGTGACCCAAACGCAACTTTGGTCACTTTTATGTGACTCAAAGTCAAAATATCTCTATTCTTAATCTTTGTTATACAGAAACATAGTATATTATCTTCTCTCCAAAATTCAATTGTATCTCAACTCTGAAGTAATATTATGGTGATATGTTTTCCCCCCTTAATGAATACTTACATCTTTTGTTTAATATGTAAACCTATTGCTTAAATGATTCAGTCTCCCTTACATAATGATCCGTAAATCATACTCCCCCCGTTCCAATTTAGATGATATTTTGGGAGTTTTCACGCAGATTAAGAAATGGAGAGAGATACAAAAAAATCTATTTATGCCCTTGAGAAAAGTCTTCAAACATTAATTACTATTAATGTATTTAAAAATAAACTTATGGTTCCAAGAAAAATTGTGAGGGTTTCGTTGGTAGTTTTGTGGGAAAAATATGGAAACTCTCAAGTAATGTGGAACAAAAAAATAACCCTAAACACTCATGTAAAGTGGAACGAAGGAGTATGTATGTAGTATGAAACTACTAAATAATTCTCCCCTTTTTTGTCAATAAAATTAACAAAGGTACGAAAATCTCGGAATTGAAATGAATAAATCAAAAGATATCTCAAGTTTTAAGGAAGATAGAAATACTACATAATAACATAGTTAAAATGCAACTTCTCATACCAACTTATTTAGATGATATCACTTAGTAATAAATATTTAGCGCTCATCCTAGGAGATTAAAAAGATACAAGCATCCCCTTTATAATTCCACAACCACACTCCCCACAAAGATATTGCAATTAAGCACAAGTTCACTTAGAAGTCTCCCCCATAAAATGTCATTCTCGAGAAAACAACATGAGTGACCTTTCTTTCGTGAAAAAAAAGGATTTTGGACATTAACAAATCACAAGGATTTGTATCCATAGTATCGACATAAATAATCTCAAGGCCAGTTACGAATAACGAGACAATTTTACTCGATTTTACTCAACATAAGAGAATCTTACAGAGTGTGTCAAGCAGCAAAACACAGAAGTGTGATCACAAAAAGATCAATACTGCGAGAAAAATCTCAAAGAGTTTGTTCTATTTTTCGTTTATAAAAACATAATAGATTTAACTTCTGAGCATATATGAAATATTGGCTCGATTCACGAGAACGTAAAAACACAAATATTTCATAAGAATTTTGCAATAATTAAACCAATAATGATTACATACTGCAAGTTCATCTTCCAACAACTCTAGAATTTAAATAAATAAATCTAAAAACATGCAAGATGAAAAACGTTGGAAATAGCTATGTGTAATCACAATCTTTGCTATACCAAACTCTAGTTATCCTTTTCAAGAATAAAAGCCTCAAAAGAAGTTTCCTAGATAACAAAAGAAAAAAATAGTCAAAGGATTATTCATATTCTTCATCGTCAGAATCACCCATAGAAGCTTGAATTTTATCTATTTTGTCCTTGATATCGGGAAATTTTGTAGCAATCATACATAATTGTCTTTGCATACCTATTACCTTGGTGTTGATTTTGCAGATGTCTTTGTGAATTCTTTGAAGGATACTCAAGGTTTTTGTATTACAAGAACCGTCAAGGGGTGAAATAGAGGCCATTTTCCTTTTGTTCCCATTCGTTCTCATACGTTTGAACGTACTTTCATGAACTAAAGTGGGAGATCCAATGAATTTCCCAATTGGATCAATATCAAGTTCTTCACAAATGCATCCAATCAGATAAGGAAACCCTAATATCTTCTTGGATAGCGTCATTGATGCCATTTGAGAAATGATCAACCCACATATGTCAAGATTTTTAGTTCACGTTTTAAGGAAACAGACTAGCTCTCCAAAATCATGACTCCAATATGCATCCCCAATTTTGGATGGAAAAATGTTAGGGATACCCGACTTACCAAAAACCTTAAAAGGCATGCTAAGCTCCGAAGTAGGAAGCTTCTCATCTTTCCACAAAGTTCAAGAGAAACGGTTTCAAAGGATGGTGTTTCTTCTTTAGATCTTGGAAGTTTAAAATTACCAAGAGGAATATTTGTGAGATCCCAGATAAAATCTCGATTAACAAAAAATTTTCCTCCCCCAATCATTGATTAAAGATCATTTTATCGATATTAACATCATACATGTTCACATAAAACATTCTAGTAAGAAGATCGAACCCTCTCTCATATCCTTCTTCTAATTTCTTTTCTAGAATAATTTCTCTAGTTGCAATTCTTTCAAAGATCTCATTACAATCCATGTCAATAAAACATATCCTAGGTTCTTCAAGAATTTTCTTATGCTTAGATTTTTTTACTAACTCCTTTTGTTCTTTCCATATATAAAAAACAAATAGAAAATATTTGATCTTACTTAAATAGCTCATTTTAAAGATGATTGCTTGATTTCCTCCTTCTTGATGTACATCCTTGAAACAAACAGAAAGACCCAAAGATTCTGAATTAACAACTCAATTTATGAAGGCATCACACGGTTCGGAAACCCTAACCTCAATTTCTAATCCCGTTCATGAATTCATACAAGAAGAAGGAGTAGCGGAGTACGCGTACTCTTTTAATAAAGCCTTAATGGGTTTGGTTGGTTCGGGTGTGGGACTTCAAGTTCAAACACCACCACCACCACCCCCCATTTAATAAATAAATAAATAATATCATTCCGTCAGGAGATACAATCATACATGTTTTTAAATTCCGGGAAAATTCCAACAAAATTGATAAGATTATCAATTTCAATAAGATAATTAATCTTATTCTTAGCTCTATGGAAAAATTTCAAAGCACAAGAAAACGAATTGACAATCGCATAAAATAGAAGACCCATAATATATATCGATCTTACGACATCGTAAAATTGGACCCAGCTCAACAACTTGTGATGTTATGATCATAATTTGTTATAAGTTTTTTCTTTTAGATATGTGATCAGGGATCTTAAACACATGATACATAAAATAAGAAACCTAAAAAAAAAACATAAACATCCTTTAAAACAACTTTCCCTTCTTAAATTGATACATGATGGTGTGAAGTCAGAATCTTGCTAACAAGAGGTTGAATGAGAAGCCAACTCACAAACCAATATGGCGTGATACTTTTTTGGAGTAGTTTGTTCATCCCCATGGTGATCAAGAGATGATTTACCAGTATCATCTGAAATAGTCAAAATTGTAGCAGTTGTCCACGTTTTTCTAACATGCCAAGGTTTCCCACACTAATAGCAAGTCTTTCCAGAGACTGAGCTACGAAGGGGCACCTCCTTATTTATGATCACAACAATATATTCCAAGAACTTAAATGTTTTTTCAAAAGCCATAAAAATATCTTCGTCAACAGATCCCCTTATGTTGCATTCCTAATTAAACAAATTGTTTAACAATCTTTTAAGACAATACAACTTCTTACTCTTAACATGACGTTTCTTGTTTTTAACAATTGCAGAGGACTTTTTAATTTTTCCCATAGATCATTTACAATCACTCATGATATTATAAATCTTAAGTGACTCGAGATCATCCTGTGAGACACTAAGTCTTGAGGAGAACAAATCCTGAAGAATCTCTAAGGAATTCTGGTGTACGTCAATAGAGATTTCGTCTCTGTCCATATAATCAGAATGTTTCAAACACCGACTTATTAGGTATTAACGTGTTTTCCTGCTCTGATACCAATTAAAAACGCCCGGGGTACCAAAATACACCACCAACTTCTTCTTAGGCAATTTGTATGGACAAACTTAACACAACTGTGAGAGTAAAAACTCAATCAAGGAAAGTTCCTAGAGTTATGTCTCTTTCTCTCTTGTTGTTAGAACGTTTACATAATTGAATCCGTGAACCTAACTACAAAGGGAGTTCTTGGACGGTACCAATGACCAATGTCTAAGGATCAATCAAATCTTATCTAACTAACAAGGTTGGACCTAGCTACTCTGATTGATCAATGCAAAACCTGTGATATTTCAGTTATAAAGATAAACAATAAAATACGGAAAAAGAAATAACACAGACACCAGAAATTTTTTTAACGAGGAAACCGTAAATGCAGGAAGAACCTCGGGACCTAGTCCAGATTGAACACCAAACTGTATTAAGCCGCTACATACACTATCCCACTACCAATTACTTCGGTCTGGAATGTAGTTGAGACCGAACTCAGTCTCCCGCTGATTTAGGTACAATCGCGCTCCTTACCTCTTGAATCCCATCAGGACTCCACGCAGTTGATTCCCTTAGACGGTCTCATACCAACTAAGAGTTGATTCGACTCAATTGAAGACTTCAAACTAAATCTGCCTCCCACATATTAAACCTATTATTGATTTCCTGATTTACTATCTAAACGGATGATCAGATCAAACGATAGATCCAGGTGATGGAAATCAATAGCAACTTAGACAAAAGTCTGGCTATGCTCCCGGACTTATGCAACCCGAAGTGTAGCCTAGATTATTATTCACCTCACAAGTATAAAACTTACGGAATCAACAAAGTATGAGACGAAAAGACTTTGTCGATTACTATCTATCTTGATTGATGGAGCAAGGCTCTATAACAATCAAAATCAGGATACTCAAGTTATCAAGATAAAAAATAACTGGACCTGGATTCATGAATCCCAATGAAGTCTTTGTATTCGCTAAACCTTAAAGGGTTTCTAGAGAGGATGACTCTAGATACAACTAGGACACACCAAAAAGTAGTGTCAGGATTCAAAAATCCTAGTTGCCAAGAGTTCCTCTTATATAGACTTCAAAGTCTAGGTTGCTTTAGGTTTAAGCTAAGATAGCTTTGGAACCAAGCAAACAATACTCACCGATAGATGAAAGATTTGAATCTTATTCGCATATATAAGATATACACTATGGTTAGGTAAACCATAACTGAACCGTGTATAAAGACCATGTTCAACATGGTTAATTGGCCGATTTGAATATAAATACTTAACACTCAATTTCATGTTCACTAAGACATTAATATTAAGTCACAATCATGTGATCAAATGAGTCTAGTGTTAATTAGAAAATTGGGTTTCAGGGATTTGGTCTGTTTTAATCAAGCTCTACTAGCAAAAGTTGCTTGGAGATTATGTCAACAACAAGATCAGTTGTGGGCTTCTGCTCTAAAGAAAATATATTTTCCAACAATCAACATTACATGAAAAGAAGAAAAAGGATTCTACTTGGGCATGGAAAAGTATACAAGGAAGCATGGAGTTTGTCAAGAAACACAGTTTCTGGATTGTGGGAGATGGAACAAGCATTCGAACTTGGAATAAAAATTGGATACAGGGTATGCTTAATCCACCCATGGCAGCTGTTAGTGATGATAAGGAAAAGAATTATGCTAAGGTAAATAATCTAATTGACCCTCAAATAACGAGTTGGAAAGTTGATTTGATACGAAGACTTTTTGCACAACCTGATGCTGAAAGAATACTTCAATCTCGAATCACTACAATCATTGCAGACAGATTGGTATGGACTGTAACTCGTAATGGCAAATTCACGGTCAAATCAGCATATAACAAGTTGGTAGATATCAGAACAAACAGGCAGGAGATATATGATGAAGACAAAGCAAAGGTGTACAAGAAAATTTGGGCAATTGATACACTTCCGCGAGTCAAGCACTTTATATGGAAGTGTTTCAATGACATCGTGCCTAGTAATGAAAGAATGGAAAAACCAATGCAGTAGAGTGGTCAAAACTGCAAGATATGCAATCAGGTTATAGAAACAACATCTCACATTCTATGGGAATGCCCTTTATCAAGAGCAGTCATGTTATCTACTTCAGGAGCTAGTAGAAGTGTACAAATAGCCAATAATTCTGTAAGTGATTGGATTAATAGTCGGTTTGAGGATGAGATGAATGCTTTGGATTATGATTGGGTAAAAAAATGGCTAATACGGTTTGGGAGATCTGGAAAGCACGCTGTAAATCTGTGTTTGAGAATGTTAAACCAAACCCAATACAAGTAATAAAGAATATACAGCAACTGAACCTGGTAACGAGTAAGAAGATGAAAAAGAAGGAAACTCATGCATACAACAGAGCAGCCGCAAGCAATAATTCAGTCCAGATTCATTGGATTCCGCCTGGCAACCCATATTTTTCTATTTTTTGTGATGCAACTTTTAAAAAAACTGATAAAAACCACTCAGGCATTGAACTAATTCTTCGTAATTTTGCAGGAAATTTTGAGCAAGCAAATTGTGCCTATGCAGACGGATACTTAAATGTGGAACATGCAGAATGTGAGGGATTGCTGCAAGCTATGGAATGGGATGAAGATCTCAACTTACAGTATGTAAGTTTGAGATAGTTGTAGTGGAAGCAGTGACTCAAGACCTTGACAAAGCATCTTGGGAGAACCATTCTATTATTTTAGATATTAGGACTAAACTTTGCAACCATCCTCTGTGGAGGTGCAAGTTTATTATGAGAGAATGAAATAAGCCAGCAAACTTCTTGGCTAAACATGCCAGAATTTTCAGAGTTTATAAGACTTGGCAAGATTTCCCATAAAATTTCGTTGCCAGTGTAATTTGGGAGGATGCACATTCTGTACCCCATCTCATTGAGCATAAAATTTTGTTTTGCATCACGAAAAAGAAAGAACTATGATTTTGGGCATACTGAAATCTTATTAGGCATACTGAATAAAGACAAAAAAGGATGTGAAATAACAAAATCAGATATCCCCTTAACCAATTTCTTTTAATGGCAAATCTACCCTTCGTATTAGTGCTAGTAACCTGGATTAGTGATTAAAACTTTTGTTTAGTGATTAAGATAATTTTCAGAATTATAAAGGTTTGTTTAGATGAAAAAATTTGGGGAAAAAAAATCAAAGTTTTTATTGAGAAGGAGAAAGTGAGAAAAATTTTATTCTTGATTTAATGGAGGATGAGGAGGGTCATTCTTCATCTAAAAACCTAGGAAAATACATATCAACTACAACAATGATCCAGAAATGGATGATTTCTTAGATTGTGAGAATGATTTTACACAAACTCAAACTCAAACTCAAGATGATGATTTTTATGAGCCAAATCCATATGATGAATACATAGATGAGGAACCCAATGCTTCTAACACACATGTACACTTTTATTTTATGTTTAATCTCACTTTTGTAGCTTGAAATCATCAAAAAATTATATTTTTCATCATGGTTCGGCGAACCAGGACTATGTTCGGCTTAAAAATATAAGTCGAACCCACTAAATTGATGAACAGTTCGGCTAACTGAATTTGTTAACGTTATACGCCGAACCTTCATTTTCCAACTTCCAACCTATTTGAAAGATCCTAGTTCGGCTTATATTAAAGTCTAATAACAAGCCGAACTTATTCCTGAGAGTTAGGTTCGGTTCTCACTCTAAATATCGTATCAGCCGAACTATATATTTTTCCAAATTCGGCTCATATTCAAAAAATCACATCAGCCGAACAAGATACTGATTTTCCATGAAACACTTAAATTCATACACGTTTAGGGGTTAGGCTTTTTATTACATATGTTTTCTATTGTGCAGCCTTTTCATAGGATGAACCAAACAAAAAAAGTGGAAATTACTAAAAATGTTAAGAAAGTAAAGTCTAATGATGGAGAATACCAATGGTCCATATTAAACTAATTAAAATCAATTATATCTTATCTTCAACTTCAAGATAATGAAAAGACAAACACAATGCAAAAAGAATGAGGTCATTCCGACATCGGACGAAAAAGTTATGGCCAAAACAAGATCGAAAAACTTGAGTGTGCAAAGAGAAGGTTCGGCTGATAACTCAACAACACGAGCTAGCCAAACCTAAAGCCTGCAAATCAATATTTTCTAAGTGTTTACAAAGAGAGGTTCGGCTTGAAAGTGATCTAATCGAGTCATCCGAACCTGACAACCACCTGGAGTAAATTTCACTTCTCAGGTTCGGCCGGGAAGGTTTGCAAGGTATTAGCCGAACCTGACACTATTCTGGGACGTATTCAATACACATTTTGGGGTCCGGCTAAAAATTGACATTTACCGTTTAGCCGAACTGTTCATAGACACTTTCAGGGAGAAATTTCAAGAACAGTTCGGCTCAAAACTCAACTCAATTATCAGCCGAACCCGCTACTGTAACCGTCAAAAACCCTAAGTTTTTAGCAATTTAACCCATTCAATCCATGAAAAACAACAAATAAAAGATTAGGTTTGTAGGGAATACCTTCTTATCCTCATTTCAGTATTTGGAGCTTCAAATGGTTGAATTTCCGATTCAATTTCCGGTTCAATTATAGTTTTTACACCTTCATCTTCAATTGGTTCTTCTTCTTTAATTCATGGATTGGAAGAGGATTTAGAACACCTGACGTTTGCTTTTTTCTTTGTACGATCCATTATATAGTTCAATTTAACCGACGATTGAATTTTCACGAATCGATAATTAATTACAGTGATGAAAAAAAATCTGAGAGAAAAGGAAGGTGGTTTAGTTAGAGGAAGAAGAAGAGATGTTTAGGATAGTTTATTTTTTGATTTTATATTGAACTACCCAATAGACATCCCTTATAAGGTCACCTAGGATGGGAAAACTATTTTGTATGCCTTGAAAGTTTTTGGTATGCCTAAAATCATAGTTCAAAAGAAAGTGTAAATAAAATAGGGGACTTTATTGTATTGGACTTGGGCCCTCGTGTGTCATCCAACAAGAGAGGAAGGAGCACATGACTCAGAAGTAAGCAGCTAGATTTTAAGACCTGGAAGTGACGATCATGAAGGGGGAGTTGGATTTTGCATTTGGCATGAATCAATATCAGTAGCCTACTACCATGCGCAATTACGCCGAGGATATGATTGTAGGAACCTTTTTTAGTCTCGCATACCAGGAATGGAACCTACTACCATGCGCAATTACACCGGCAGTGTAGTAAGAGATAAATGCAAGGGTATGCTACGGCAATAGAAGATTTAATTCCAGATTTAGAAGCTTTATTGGCATTATTGTTTCATTAGGAGGGTTTCGTAGACTAGCCACTGTTCTAAAGTGGGTTGTTTCTTCTTTTATCAATCCTTCTTCCTCAGAAGAAAAAGAAGTCGTTTGATGTCTCAATCAAAAAAAACTAAATCAGCTCTATGCAAAAATGAAACTCTTTTATGTGAGAAACAGAACGCTTTGTTGGAAAACCAGTCACATTTGTTTGAAAAACCAGTCGCATTTCTCTGAAAACAAGAAACAGACTTCATTGAAACCAGAAATACCATGGGTTTAACCTATGATCACGACTTCAAAGGCCCTAAGAAGCCAAATCATAACAACATTTATATCATAATTGCTTCAATACTTGTAATTTTGATTCTGTTTGCTTTATGCTGGATCATCATTAAGAAATGCACCCCCCGGAGAAGAAATCAGAGGAAGATTCATCCTGCAGAGATTGAAATGGTGGAGATGAACAATGGTCAAGTTTGATGAAGAGAACAGCAACAGCAATATATTAAATTTGGTAATGTTGTTTTCAAGGATTATATATTCAAATACTTGTAAGAACCCACTTTGATGATCAATTTTAAAAAATTTCTTGTTAAATGAATCTTCTTTTATAATTCTGATCAATTTCACACTTTGCTGATCTTCTACTCTGTTTTTCTGTTGTTTTGAGAAGTGTCTATCTTCTACTCTGTTTTTCTGTTGTTTTGAGAAGTGTGTCTATGGGAGAAAGTAGACAGTCTATATAATACATGGTTATGATATGATAATGGTTTGATTTAATTAATCAAGCACAATGGTTTAATTAAGGCCACGAAGAACAATAATTAGTAATTAGTTTACTAGTGTAAGGCTGAAGGCCCTTATGTTTTACTTCTGTTGATTTTTTTTTCTTTCAGAGAAGTAGATTTTTTTTTCTCGAAAAGCTTTAATTATACAGATAAAAAAACCAGAGTTGGAACCGGACACACGGTTACAGGACTGACACAGTACCGAAGTTTCAGCAATTTTTGGTGAATCCAACAGATCACAGATACAATCAAAACACATAAACAGTCACAAAACCTGATCGACATTTATCTCGTTCTTGCTAACAAAATTTTCAGCTGAAGTTCTTTTGGAGCATTTTTCTCCTCGACTTAAGCTGCAAACTTTGCAGAGCTCAGTACGGTTTGAATTTCCTTGCAGCTCTCAGCTGCTGTATCCGCTTTCTATCCTGCTCGAATTTGCTCTGTAACATCATAACCTCTGCAAAAGGAATTTAAATAGTTTTTTACCTCATGTTTTAGTAAAAATCACAAAGTAAATGACTGACAGCAGTAAATTTAAGAAAGATGGTGAATCAGCAATGGATGAGAGCATAAATTTTGAGGTCCGACAGAACAGCAGATTCTCGTCAAAGCTGAGACATTGAGAGAGGGGTTTATCTATGTGCATACTCTCCAATCGGCTTCAAGGAAAAGAAGAAGATCTTTTTCTAGCTGAGGGGATTAATCTCAAAGGCATGCAACTGTACGTTTGATTGCACGTGCGTCAAAAAGAACTTGAATGGACGCTAAGATTCTGAGCATCAAAGGTCATTACATCTCCTTTTTCTTCATTTTGTATCTGACACCGAATTGTTATACTCTTTCCTTGAAGAAACATGATGGGCCTAAAGAAAGGACACCACTTGCACATGTAGAAACAATTAATGGTCTCATGGAGGTGGGAGTTGTGTGGGGATGGCTAGAAAACAATATGAAGACTGGGAAAACATATTCTTCGGGAGTATACTACCTCAAAGTGCCAACAACAAAGCAACATTTTTTGGGCATGAACAAGTCTTCATTTTTTAAATATAGTATGCAGTGGGAAATGGGCAATGGCTGATCAAGACAATTTGAGACGTATTCTATATGATTAACTGAAAAATGTTAAAAAACAAACTTCAGAATGTTATAACTGAAACATCAAACATGATAAGCATACTCAAGACAGTTTCAGCAACTTCAGTTTTTGGACCGAGGAAACATTTTCAAATCCTTGGGGCTCGATTCCATCATAAAAAGTAGGCAGTGGGGAGTTAAGGCTAGCAAAGATTTTATGTGCTATCGTTGTGTCAATAGCTTTAAGCTTTGGATAAAGTTGTGGCGAGAAAACTTGTTTCTCCTCCAAATAACAGAAGGAAAAGAAATCGAGAGACAGTTCAGGAAACATAACATACCATTCCTTTGGGCATCTCTTTTCTGGAATCTGTAGAAATCAATACCAACTTCTTTGTGCTTCTTTTTGGCCATTTTATCTAGCACTGCAGCTTGTGAAACAGAGCCCACCGCAGTTCCACTTTCAGAATCTGTTGTCTTTTTCCTTCCTTTGTGGTGTTTGACAACAACAAAGCCATCATCCGTAACGCGGTCTTCTCTTTCTTGCCTTTCCTGTATAACCCGGAAAGGTGTGGGTTAAAACCGAAAGTCAAGGCTGACTGATATTATAAGCTAAAAGGATTCTGCGAACTGCATTTCATTTCTTCCCATAAATGGTACAGGAATTTGTCGCTGATGGTTATTATCAATATTTTACAGCACGATGAGCTTGTTCAGCCAACCAAAAAAACGCATCGTATAAAAATAAACGAACGTCTATTTCCAAAGAAAGGACAAACAGAAATACTATTTAAAAAAAAAGGAGAGTAAAAGCACCTCTCTCTCCTGTTTGCCATGAGAAATCATAAACTCATCAATCTGTCTTTGCAGTATTTCCAACCCTGGCCTACTTCGATGGTATTCAGTCATCCACTCTATAACATTGAAAAGAAAAGCAAGACAAATTATAATTCTTGATGTTTAAGGGGTGTTATTGTTATAAGGATAAACCTAATATCACTCAATGAAAATATATAGCATATTTAATTTCGAACAAAGATCATAAGCCATACTGTTCATCCCTTTGGAGCAATCACCATCCCATGAAGAGATATGATAAACCTCGTCCGCTTGAGATTCATTTCTTTTCGACGTAAGCTTACTAGTTTTCTTTGACAAAACGAGATCCTTCGTTTTTTTCTTTGCAGCTTTTATAGACTTATCTTTCTTTGTCTTCCCTAGTAATTCCTCAGACTTATCTGCCACAAATACAATAAATATGTCTACATCAAAGGGTCCACAGCACAAGCTTAACTTTTATGTTCCAATGAACCAACATCATTGGAATAGAGAATATCAGGCTTAACCCTATCCACCTGTAACATGTGATTGTTTAGAAATATCATTACTGGTATGGGTTTCTGATTGCCTCGAATCTTTTGCAAGACTCGGGCAAATCCATCCCATAACCTGAGAAATTGTGGATGCAATTTAACATCATATAAGAACCTTGCCCATTAATGCAATTTTTTCGAAGAGAAGAAGTGCTGGGAAGTGGAGGCTATGTGCGAGAATAACATTATCTAAGAACCTTGCCCATCAATGTAATTTTTCGAAGATAAAAAGTGCTGGGAAATGGAGGCTATGTGTGAAGGTGGACAAACAAGGAAGGAAAAAACGTTGGCACTGGCCAACCTAAGTACTCAACAAACCACAAAAATTCAGGTGCTAATACCGGCGTTTGTTACCAGCACTTCCAATATGCACTATAATTCCATCATTGAGAACTTATGAAACAGACTGAACAACTTAATTATCAGCATCCAAGTAAGTCTACTATTTGAGATAACAAAAACAAGGTCAATCCCATAAAACATGACAAATAGGTTGCACTCCAGACTAAAGAAGAGATTATTCAGCTTTGCAAATTCAAGCTTCAAAATACCATTCTCCGCGAAGCAGATGTTATCAACTAACCTTCAGTTTCAATATCCTTTTTCTTTTTCTTCTTTCCATCCAATTTGCTCCCCTTTTTCTCTAGGGCAAATGTTATCTCTTCTGCAAACAAACAAAAGCAAGCAGTCACATTTCAAACAAAATTGTACTAGTAAATTCTACACAAGGGCATGTCTCCCACTAGTTATCAGTATGTTACAAACATTCATCTCAATTGAATATCAATAATACCATTCTCAAGCCAAAGCAGAATCTCAATCATTGGGAAAACCTATTGATTTCGTTCAAATGCTTGTATTCACAATCTAATACATATATGCCATTGCCCCTTTCATCTAATCTAAATCAACAGAAAATGCTAATCCAATTATCAAAAGATTTTTCTGGTTTCCAATTATCAACAGATTGTAAATTTACCATTATCAACAACTTTGAGAGTCTTCTTCTTCTTGGATAACTTCTTAGGTTTTGACTTTGCAGCTAACGCCTTTAACTTGTCCTTCCTCTTCAAGTCCTTTTCAGTAATAACCCTCTTGCTTCCCATCTTTTTCTCTCTTTTCTCTGCAACAAATATTATCTCCAATGGTTTTTTTTCAAGGTTTTTATTTTTTCACTCGGAGTTTCCTCAAGGTTTTAGCTTTTTAGGGTTTAATGGAGAAAGAACGGATGGTTTTTCGGATTTCGGATAAATTGGACTCGGAAATGGATGAGACGACATCCAAACGTCCGTTTACTTGTTGTTGAGGATATTTCGACCCAAGTCAATTTAGGGTTGATCTGTTATAATAAACGGTTGACAACAGCTGAAAACGTATTAACGGTCCAGATAATCTTGCGGGAATCTCTATCACATCCTGGCCGTCGATCTTGTGTTTCTTTCGTAGCTAAAACCCTCAGAAACGAGTGAGGAACCCCCATTCTCTTTCGCAAACTCTTAAACCCTAAAAAATCTTTTCAGAGCTCCTCCAAGCAGTCAACAAAGAAAAGAGAGAAGAAGATGGGTAGCGACAGTGAAGCAGATAAGTCAGCCATGAAAGACAAGAAGAAGATATCAGCTTTAGCACCAATAGCGAAACCCCTTGCTGGGAAAAAGCTATGCAAGAGAACTCTTAAGCTCGTTAGAAAAGGTATATTTATTTATTTTTAGGTTTTCTTATGATTTACATGGTTTTGTTAATTGGTTTCAACTTTGGAACATGGGTTTTGAGCTGATTTCGTTTAAATGATTATTCTAGGGTTTATTGTTGTATTGCGATTTTATTCGTTTGTTTATGATGTATTTTTGTTTTTTTGGTGTTTTTCAGCTACTGAATCCAAATGCTTAAAGAGAGGTGTGAAGGAGGTTGTAAAGAGCATAAGGCGTGGTAACAAAGGGTAAGTCTAAATCGGTGAATGAATGACTTCTTTCACTCGTATTTGAGTTCTTAGTTGGAGTTTCTTACGAAAGGGGTGAAGTAGTTTTATCTGTAAATATGGTGAGCTTTGTTAGTTTGTTGTTACTAGAAATTTGATGTGCCTGATCTGCCATGGAAATTTGAACTGTTGTTTTTATGTTTGTGAAGTTTCATTTTAAATGTCTGCTTGTTTTAGGTTATTTATGGCATCTATTGGGTTTATTGAGTGTGAAGGCTATATCTTTGCACTTGTGTGTACCAATGATGCAAACATTGAAAACCAGTTGATTTATCAATTGGTAGCGGCCAGACAACCGCAGGGATGTGGTATCCACAGATAACGGGTTTAACTCAGTCCCGACTTGTCTACTAACTCCATCTCACATTTATGATGCATTTGATCATCTATTATTTTTGTTTTTGTCTGTTATTCTGCTTTGATACCGAGTTCAAGGTCTTTGCAATTAGCATTGGTATGAACCCAGTGATGTGTCTTGTGTGGATCGTATTATCAGACTGTTGGATGTAGTCATGGAAATACATGATTCCATCGAAATACATCTATGTGTTCAATCATAATGCTTTCTTTCCTTTGGATTTCCAAATTTCTTCGAACTAGCTTTATTTAGTTTTTGATAGGATTGTTGTACCCTGTGTACTAATATGTGTATATGAGTTTGAACACTGAAGTTTTTTCTTGTCAACTGCAGATTGTGTGTGATTGCTGGAAATATTTCTCCTATTGATGTTATCACACATCTTCCTATCCTATGTGAGGAGGCTGACATCCCATACGTATATGTACCCTCAAAGGAAGTAAGTTTCTATTCAGATACACTCTCTTTCCCCTGTATTAATTTAATACACAATCCTCTTCGTCTTCTTTTTTTGAATTGTTCCATTTGAAAAATCTTATCTACTCTTTGACTTTGCTTGTTTGCTTCTTTTTAAGCTAGATTAAGTATAAAATTTTTACATCAAAGTTCTTTCTTGTTCTGACTATGATTCCATGAGAATCACTTTAAATTCTTGGTTTTGCTAGAGCATTTCCATGAGAATCACTTTGGCCTTTTAGTTTTACTAGAATATTTTGAGGCATGGATTTGCCTCCCATTCTGACAGTGGGTTAACGTATCTGAAGCCTGTGTGTACCAACTTTAATTTATGATAAATACTGGATTACTAAGATCAAATCCGAAGTTACGAACATGTAATTTATGAACGTTTTTGTATTTTTTCTGCGCCCTAAAGATGGCAATGCTTTCCTTTGAATGCTAATGGCCTTAGGGCATCTCCTATCAGTTCTGTCCTTTATAGTAGATAAAGGTTCAGAGCAGTGGGAATGAGATATTCAAATTTGACTCATTTTGAAAAAGGTTTTGGGTGTTTTCCTTAGTCCATCTTGGCAAAGTAAAGCGCCCTCAAGAAGGCAATGCTTTGTTTTGAATGCTAATGTACTCAAATTGAAGTCATCTCTTATCTGTTCTGGCCTTCTATATAGTAGATGGAGGTTTGGATCAAGTGGGGATGAGATAATCGAATTTGCATTTGCTCTTATTAAATTGTATGAACTAACTTTTTAACACGTCCTTTTTTAAGGATCTTGCTACTGCAGGAGCTACCAAGAGGCCTACATGTTGTGTGTTAGTTCTAACCAAACCCACAAAGGGAGAAATTACCAAGGAGAAACAAGAAGCATTAAAGGCAGATTATACCCAAGTTGCAGCAGAAGTTACTGAAGTTTCGGCCACCATTTTCTGATTCACCCTAGGTTACTTATTTTAGAGAAGTTTGTTAACATTTGTAGTTTGCTTTTAATATGTAAAACAAATTATTATGTGTTATATCTATTTCACTTATAAAGTGGGGACTTTAGTCATTATTATATCGTTCAGAGTAGTGATCTCTCCGTTCTTTTTTAATAGGCCAGTTTTTATAAATATAAGTTTCAAAAAAACAGGCCACTTTCCTAATTGGGAAAGTCAAATGTTATTTTATTTTTTTGGGACCATTTTTCTCTTAACTTCTTTTGATGACAAGTGTCATGTGGACCACTTCACTTTAATTCTTTTGCTAACAAGTGTCATGGGGACTATTTCACTTCACTTCTTTTATTGACAAGTGTCATGAGGACCACTTTCAATGATTAGTTCTCTTAATTTCCTTAAATTTCGCTAAAAACAAAACTGGCTTATTAAAAAAGAACGGAGGGAGTATATTTTAGCTGAAATCTAGGATTCTAGAGCTTCTGTATTTTTGACTTTATAAAATCAACTTATGCTTTCAGCACGGTAGTCGTTGAGGGTTATTCTTCCTGTTTTCAGCTCTTTCAAGTCTGAAACAGTTTCCTCCCCATTGTCAACCTAACAGCGTAGATGAAAATAAGCTTAGGCTATGTTGTCAAATGCGAGTGAGAGGCTGGCTTCTTGCCCTTAATGGGCACAAGGCAGGCAATTTGTTAGCCATTACCCTTTAGTTAATTATTATCTGGAACATAGAGCTTCGGATTTGAGTAGATAAGAATAATAATTGCTGCAAACTCAATCTTACAGATGCTAATTTCTGGGTTGTTCGACTCATAACATACACGTACGAATGTCCAGACGCTGCATGAATGCAGCAAACCAGCCCTGATGGTGCAAGGAATATTATTCCTCATCACCATCGACTCATTTTTCTCAGCAAATGTTGCTTTGAATAAGAGCTTGTACTCCATTGCTACCTCTATAAACAGCCAGCTGCAGATCTTATTAAATCTCCATTGCATATACATTTGAGAGCTCATTATCGGTTGGGGAGGGACACATACAAAAAGAGATAGAGAGAGAGCTGAAAAGATATTGAAATTTGTGTGCTTCTAATGGTGTGTTTTAGTTTTAACCAAACCCACAAAGGGAGAAATTACCAAGGTGAAACAAGAAGACCTTGTACCCAAGTTGCAGCAGAAGTTACTGAACTTTCATCCACCATTTTCTAATTCATCCCTTAAAGCATACTAGCTAATTAGGTTACTTATTATCTAAAAGTTGGTTAACAATTGTAATCTGCTTTTAATATGTTAAAACAGATTATAACGTGCTATATCTGTTTCACTTATAAGGCGAGGACCAAAGTAGAGCTGTCAAACGGGGCAAGCTAGGGTCAACCCGGCCCTAGCTTGCCAACCCGTATTAGGGTTAGGGTCAACCCTAACCCTAGTACTATTCACGAACAAGCTCAAAACCCCAACCCTAGCCCTAGACGGGTCAACCCTGACTGGTTGGCGGGTTGACTTGTTAATGTTATCAATTTAAAAATTAAATTTAAAATTTAGGATTGTTTAGGATTATTCATTTAGTAAAGGTCGAACCTAGGTCAATTTGGTGTTTAACTAGAAGCCCCATCACTGAGTTGTAAAGTGGACGTTTTTATTGCCACTTAATCAACGATATAGCCGGTTACGGCGCTTTAGTTTTCTTAGGCAGAGAACCCTAACATCAACTAAGCATTTTACTTTTTTTTTATCATTTTATAAGTTTAAATTAATGTGAGTAAGACTAACTCACTGTTTAAATTATGCTAGTCCTTTTATCAATTTAGGACATCCCGAATAAATATGTGATTGATGAATCTAAGTTGTAATTTAATTTATTGATTGATTATTTAAAATCTAAAAATTGTTATATTTGTTTGGGTAGATCCAAAATTAGCTTTATTTATTGATTTAAAATTAACTAATTCTAATATATGTTTGTAAATCATGGATTTTAAAGAATTGGTGGGATTGAGGGATATATTCATTAATTTTGACGGGTTGACGGGTAACCCGCGGATTAGCCCTAGCCCGGCTTGTTTTCTAGTAGGGTTGTATATGCCAACCCTAACCCGGCCCGTTTAGACAACAAGCCAAGCCGGGCCGGATTGAAACAAGCCGGATTAGGATCAACCCGCAAGCCGGGTTATAAATTGACAGCAAAGTCGTCGTTATTCTGCTTTATATAGTTCAGATTAGTGCTAAAAAGAGAATCACATTTAGCTGAAATGTAGGGTTCTAGAGCTTCTGTATTTTTCGACTGGCTAAAATCAACTTAGTGCTTTGGTGGGTTTGGAAAAGGCCATGTGCAGCCTTTTTGGTTGTCAATTCGCCTCAAATTTGCTTTTCTTTGTGCCAAATTCAGTTATTCGGATTGTCATGTGAAGTCCAAATTTTATTGATCCCCCATTGTCCCAAATCATCAAACCAGCAGTGTCCCCTCCCCAATTAATCCTTGGTTTACATACTGCTAATGCGAAAATTCTTTGAATGTCCACAATTCCAAGTTAGTAAACGTGAAAGGATTGCATGTCAAGTTCTCGGTGACTTATATGCATGCGACTGAGGATGCTTATCATGTTTTTGTTTCTTCTTGTTTGTAACAATTTCCCCAAATATTTTCCGTGCAGCTTTACTGATTCTGAAACCCTGTTTTCATAGAATTTTACGTTCCCAAAGAAGTCTTACGGATTCTAAACATCTTGTGAACATTCTAAGAGTCGGTAATATAAGTGTAAACAGTACAAGACAAGCTGGTATTTCATACAACTATATGATCATCCAGGGAGATGTAGCACAGGTTTTTGACTCTTTGCAATTTTCATTCTTCCTTGCCTGAATTGCACTAATCAAGACAGCTCGAAGAAAAAAAACTGAGAGTGTACATGCTACGTTTGTGAGTGAAAGAAAGAGCGTGTTCGTGCGTGGGGGACCAATTTCTAAAGCTAAATGAAGCTGCTCGTTCATGGATGGACCAACCATCATCACCACACAAATTTCAAAATAAACGACTATGTAGTGTCACTTTCAACAATGACGACCAAGGCAGCATGCTTTCCGTTTATGCTACTTAAGCATTACATTGTCGTCTGTCTCTCTGATGATGAACCCATGCATGCCTACTTCAGAAATTGTGTAATGAATCCACTAGTGTTTTGAATTTTATTTATGTTATTGCCTATTGTTAATAAAAATACTAGTAAACTAAAATAATCAACCCTTTGGAGAGGTTCCGAAATCCCTCCCGCAAGTAAATTTCATTGTGAAAAATAGGTCCCTTCCGAAAATGGCTTTAGTAACCAACTTGAAGTCACCACTCAATTTCACCGAAAATATTTTCAAAATTTTTCTCGGTGGACGTAAAAGTTTTGGTCGAGAAATTTCCTCAAAGGAGACAACCTTCTATTCATTGGAGTTCACACACATAGTGTGTTTTAACAATTCAGAGAGTAAATCTGGCCATTCAAAGAATTGCACTAAAGCACGCAGGCTTTGGTCCTTAACTTGGCTGAAGTTTTTAATACTCCCTTTGTTCCAACTTAGCTGAAGCTTTGATATAATACTAGCTGCTTGCTGCTTTCAGCAACCTATTTTTTTTTCTATACTGTACGTGGAGTCCTATGGCACCTGCTCTTAGATCATGTTTGTTTGCATCTAACTCGCGATCTGAATCTGAGTCAACCCTTGACTTGTCGCGAGTCGGATGTCAGATCGTTTGTTTTTAATTTTGAATCAGATCTGACTCGATCTCTGACTCAGACTTAACCTCCGACTCGGACCCATTTGAGTCGGGTAATAAAATATCCCTGACTCATGGTATCAAATCACTGACCCACATTTTTCTTTAATCAATTGAGTCAGATCTGACTCAAACAAAAATATTGAGTCAGATCTGACTCGAGCCAGGTGATTTTAGTCAGATCCAGATAAGTCAGTAGTAAAGAAACGAAATCTTACTCCCCTAAGAGCGTCCACAATGGACGACTAAACCCAAATATAATGTCCAGTGGATAGGCGTAGTGGAACGGACCATCGATCAAAATTTGATCAAAGACTAAAATCCAGACCAAATTTGGTCGGGGACCAAGACCAAATCCAAATATAATCGGGCGTTTATATAATGTCCGCCTACCCAACGGGCGTAGGTATAATGTCCGCTAGTAGCCGCGCGTTCGTAAAGTTAACGCCTGATGCAGGGCGTTGGTATACCTTACGCCTGGATGGAGCGTTGGTATAATGTCCGCCTGGATGGGGCGTACATAAAATTAACGCCCCTTAGTTGGGCGTTGATATTCTTTGAGTTGAAGACCAGGCGTTGATATACTTTGGACCAAAATGAGATACATCACATGGGGCGGGCTTTATACCTCCGCCCCATTTTTTTTTTTTTTTTTTTTATTTTTGTTTGAATTCAGTGGGACGTAATCTTTATTAACGCCTGATTTCAGGCGTAATCTTTACAAACGCCCCATTTCAGGCGTTATCTTTACCAACGCCTGATTCCAGGCGTAAACTTTACCAACGCTCGATGTCCAGGCGAACTTTATATCAACGCGCGACCAAATTTACTCTTCTTCCTCTACGCCACACGATGGACTAAACTCAAATTTGATCTTTTTTTTTAGTCTTTGGTCTTTGATTTTGGTCGCACCACTGCAATTGCTCTAACAACCTTATTTTTTTCTAAAAGCTCATGGAAGCTGAGGTTGCAAATGAGAGTGAAGATTCATACTAGTCAGTCCTCCCTCCTGCTGACTAAGTCCTGACCTGAGGACAAAATAATTCATGTGAAAAGAATGCAACTAGTAACATTTTAGGTCTTGTCAAAATGTGCATGTTATATGAGTGGGGAATAAGTAGGCCCTTTATGTCCATTCACAGACAACCTTTTCTTATCCTTTCTCATGTCTGGTTTTGGTATCATGACTCCTATGACCTATGAGCACAGCACAGCTTGTTTAACTTAGTTTCACCTTTACCTTTCACTTTGATTTAAATTTAGGTAACTTCATTTCCTGATTAAAACATTTCAGTATCATGGCCTAACTCTACAATGGTATCATTATTTGTCAAGGTATCAAATTTGGAGGGCCGGATTCTTCTTTTTCTTTTCTTTTTCGTCTTTAAAGAGTCTAAATTCACATTTTCAGGACAACACTCATAAAAAGATTCTTTATGTGTTTGGTTTTAGCCAGTAAAATGACTTTTTAATTTGCTTTTCTTTTTACCTGCCAAACAAAAATTTACTTCTCTTTTTCATTTGCAACAGATTCTGGCATATATGCCTCTAGAACTTTGTTGTAATTAGGACATCTCGAATCAAATGAACGTTCAGATCATCTCAGCCTTCTTTTTATTGATTGGGTGGTGTAGCGACCCAAGTGGGATTGATACTTGAAAGGGGCGGACAATGTAGAGCAAGGGTTAGGCCAAGCACTATGGGAGAGGGCATTCCTTATCTATCTCTTGAATGTAGGGAAGGGATATGGCTCAAAAGGCAGCTTCACTATGCTCTGTTTTCACCCCTTCTCTACACTGCACGGAAACTTAGTTTTCGTGTGAATAATATCAAATGGAAACTCGGTTTCCATTTTTAAAAATGGAGATATAATTGAAAATAAAGAGTTTTAGTGGAAATAAAAGAGTTAAAAGTGAAAACCAAGAGTAAAAAAAATCGCAAAATCACACGAAAACTGAGTTTCTGTAAAGCAGTTGAATTTCCGTGTGATTTGCCTTCCCTTCAAGGGGTTCAGATAGTGATCTCCTTTGAGTAGTAGGGAACGGATTTGGGAGACCATAATAGTCGTCAAATTAGATTTTTCCCTATCTATGAGGAATAGGAAAGGGAAATAGGACACCATATTGCTTGGCCTTAGGATGCACACTTGCTACCCCTGCTCATTGGACTTCCAAGCCTAAATTTTCAGGCCTAATTTTTTCTCCAAGCTTAACATTGCTTTCCTTCTCCTCCTTAAAAAAATTTAACTTCCTTTTAGTCTAGTTTCTAACTCCGCCTTAAAAGTCTAGGCGAGGTAAAACAGTGGCGGAAGTCGCTGTAGTGGTGAGGTTGGAGGAGAAAATTTATGTTATTTTGGAGGTAAAAATTGCTCAGCTTTCCAAATGATATCCTGATATCCTATGTAACCCGATTTTGTGGAGTCTTAACTGGTTTTCCGTTAAGAAATAAATTTTGTTTTGTTAAGTGAAAAATGAAAGTATGGTAAAAGAGTATTCCATGATTGTGAGAGAGTGTTGATCGGTATACATCATGCACATATATATATAGGCCTAAAAATGTTTAGTGGGGAAGAAGGAAATTCGAGAGTGCAGTTAGTGGTTTTGTGAGTTGGATAGGGTCCATAAATTACATGCATAACCAAAATTAAAGGAGAAAAAAAGCTGAAATATGCTTTTTTAAATTGATTTTCTTTTGGGTGAATGTGGTCAAAGATTTTATAGAAACACTTGGGGTGTTGTAATGATAATATTTGCAATTTTGCAGCCCACACCATTCAAAACCCCTCTGTCAATCAGTAAACTCCACAATAATTTTCTACTCATTTTGGCTATCCTTCACCTGATGCATGCATGTGTGCATGGAAAACCCTGATAGTTGGTTTAATATCATCTGTTTGACTGCTTTTTGACTCAATTACCCGATCAGATAGTCTACTATTTTGAAGTCCGGTGCTTCTACAGAGACAGTCATTCTGGACAATCTTTAAACTGCCCCCACACAGTTTTTTGATATGGGCCCGATGGATCGCGCAGAGAATAGTAGGGGTCCCGTTTTTGTGAAAGCTTTTAGGACGGTTTTTTTTGACGTTTTTTTTGCGGTATATTAGGAAATTTTATTTGAAGTCTTTAGAACTTTAGAGGTTCTTTAAAATCATGATCACTAAAGGTAATACACCATTATTGCTTGGGCGGGATACCAACTCTGAAATCCAACCGTTAGGATTATATTATTTTATATGAATTGGTATCCGCCTTACCATTTATGTTATCGACTTTTAAAAATTGCGAATAAATAAATAAATGAAGGAGTGTAACTGAAGTATACGGATAAATTGTTTGGGGTCGACTTGAATGTCATATATTTGCAACTTCAGCAAACACTTTCATTATTACTTTCCTAAACCGAATTTTACAGTGTTAAGAGCGAGCATTATGGAAAGGTAATTTTCTTAGATTTGGCTATATGATAGCCAAAAGAAACTATTGTTTGTTGAGATTATCTCAATTGCGGTGAAAGGCAAGCGTTGGATTGTGGAAACTGAGTATTTGTATCGGGCGTCGTAAAGTAACCCACACAAGTATTCAGTTTCTATCAGGTTTTTGATTGTTATTCTCACGCTCCTTTCATACTCGATATTGGCCTTCAATTATGTCTAACAACCCTACTTTCTGGGTTGTTGGTTCTCGACGACTTCTTTTATAATTTTTTTCTTTTAAGAAACAAAGATTTTCCTCCAAATATATATAGGGGATTTTAATAAAGTGCCACACTTCCAATATGCAGTTTCTGAAAATGCCACCGTTTTTTTCAGAGTTTATTAAATGCCATACTCTTGACTTTTTTCATCCCGTTTTTTTGAGATAACGGTTAACGGCTGTTAGTCTCTGTTAGTGCATACGTGGCATTAAATAACCCGTACAAAATTACATAGAAGCCCCTGAATCAGTAGAATTGAAAATGTGAAGACTTGTATTTGGCAGAGAATTGTGCAAGGGATGTAGTCGCCGACCAGATTTTTACTTCTTTGGTTCCCTATAACAATATTCAAAGCCCAAAATTGAACTGCTGTATTTACTACTTTTATGTGTTGCATATTTATCAATCTTCACGGGAGGATAGATTGATGCAGGAAGGTCATTCCCACCAATATCAACATCCTCATCCACCAGATCATTACCTATTTACCAAATCGATTATACAATAACAAAAAAAATTAAAAATTGGAAAGCTTGAATAAACTGAAACTAACCTTTGCTTGGTTGCTCAAATAAAACCCCATTCCCAGACACCTTCATATTCTGCACCCAAAACATGTAAAGTATTACCGATATGGATTTTAACTGGCATTCATGGGTTAAATAAAACAGAATTACCTCTGTAATGCAAGGAACAACTTTTCTTTGATTCTCTTGTTGATCCTGTATATAATCATATACAAGCTGTCATCACTAGCAAGTGACGACAAATTGCTACCACTAGATGTTTGATCAACACATAAACCTGTTCCATCAGCTTGAACTGAAACATCGTTTTGAGTTTCCTAACCCTACAAAATCAGAAGAAAAAAATCAAAAACAAAATCCCTAAATCTCACCAACAAAGTCACAACAAACCCAAATCATAACTCAAAGCACAAGATCGGTTGTTATTGTCGTTACCAGAGTGCTTGAAGGAGATAACGCTGTAGAGATTGTTAGGTTATTTACAGAACTAAACCATTTGATTTCCATTTCAAAACTCTTTGGCGAGAAAAGTATTGTTCCTCCTCACAATCTCCCAAATCAAAAGACCCTGGTACTGTTGTCATTTTCTTCCTGACCTAACAAATACATGATCAGATTCAATTAAAACAGTATCTAAATCAAACATAATAAGAATGAAATCAAGAAGAGATTTGTTAAACACACAGTAGACTCTCTATGGAATCTCAGACAGAAAGAGAAAAACCTTCGACCCTCTCCGCCTAAAATCAGATAAAGATTAACCGTTAAAAGGTCAGTAGTGGTATAATTAGTATCCATTTCAAAAACCCTTGTTGTAAAAATGAAATCTTATTAACTCTTACAGTTCAAATCGAGCAAAAAATGATCTCAAATACACATGCATTCCAGATCTAACAAAACCCCTAAATTTTTCTTCAGAAAATTAAAAAAATAAACATTACCATGTTTCTAAATTGAACAGAGACAAGACCATCTAGCCGTATTCTGGTATTCTAATCTTAGATGAAATTTAAAAAAAAAAAATCAATTGGAAACTCTCAATCAGACGGAGAATAGATAAGGGAATGATTGAGAGAGGAAAAAAAAGACAAAGAGAAAAAATTCCAGATGGAGATGATGGAGAGATAAAGGAGCAATTACTAACTATACCTTCTTCTTACTCCACTGCTGAAGAAAAGGGGAAGAAGAGGGGTTTTTGGTTTTGTTGATACAAACTGTTTTCAATCCCACGAAGGATAAAGTAGTCATTTAGCCTGTGCTACGTGTAATAATCTCGTGCACGACATCTTGAGCCGTCCATATAAGACACGTGTAAGTAATCTTGACAAAGTCAAAAAAATTTGACCAATCATGTGGGTCCAAGGCGTTAGTGCTAACGGTTGTGGCATTAAATAAACTCTGAAAAAAACGGTGGCAGTTTCTTGAATCGGGATTTGAAAGTGTGGAAGTTTGTTAAAATTCTCATATATATAAAGGAACTACATTTTCTTCTCAAATTATCTCAAATCTTCTAATAGTTCTACTCAAATCACCTTGAATCATCGTCTAATAACTTTATTTTCTATTGTTCTAATCACCCTAAATCATATTCCAACAACTTTATTTTACATTCTCCATCTTGTTTATAGATAAGAAGAGTCTAAAATAACCATCAACGACCTTGTCCATCCCCACCCTTTCTATAAACATTACAGAATCCACAATTATTTTACACCTCTTATACATATAATTTATCTTCATGACTTTCTTTTTATTCCCAAGTATAATTTTTCATTTATGTACTAGTTTCATTCGATTTATTTGTTATACAGATTCTTGTTTCGATATTAATGATAACATGAATATGGATACCCTCAGTTTACTCAAGAGTAACAAGCATTATCCCAGATATTCGAAGAGTTGATGAAAATCCAGAAGGAAAAAAGAATTGATACTACCACTATACACTCAGGATGAATACTAAGATCTCTAAAGCAAAGTCTGAAAAGACGAGGGTACCCAAATACACCAAAATATTTTAATTATGCACCTGTAAGTCCTATTACCAAAAGTGATCGTCTATGGACAGAGTCGAGACAATGCAAAAAATCGATATTCACACTTTGTGTGATTGTCTATGGATACGAGATCGAGACAATGCGACTACCAAAGTATGATACTTGATAATAGGTTCGGACTTAACCAAACTCTATAGGATCACTATCAACTATGTGGAGAGTTAACGTTTGTGTAATTTAATTTAAATTATATAAACAAATATAATTGCGGAAAAAATAAAGTAAATCGCACAGCAAGATTTTGTTAACGAGGAAAACTGCAAATGCAAAAAATCCCGGGAGCTAGTCCAGAATTGAATACTCTCAGAATTGGGCGTTATACAAAATCTACACAAACTTCGTACAGTTGAAACCAAGCAACTACCCCTAGTTCACTTAGTTTCCTCAGTATCCCTGCGCTTCGGACTTCGATGAGTGCACACACTGGAACAATTTCTTTGGATCGTATTCCAAACAGTAAAAAAGGAACAACAAATCTGTTTGGTAAAAACTCTTTTGATTCTTTCAAGATAAAGATATCTCAAGTCATACGCAAAGGCTCTCCCGTTTAATCTAATAAACTCCTTTGCCTGGTTAGATCAATCTATCCAATAACTACCAAAGTAGTCAAGTTTAGATTCGCAATCAATCAATATAAATTCCAGCAAGAAACTATAAAGTGATGCAGATATCACGCAACTAATCAATCGAATAAATCTGATTCTAGTTGGATCCCAGCCGATCAAGGTTTGTGCACACCCAAATATAAGAGAACCAAATAAGAAATATTCTTTGTCTTCAATCTTCAATAAACACTTGCACGACACCACTTGAATCATTTGTGATCAATCACACACAGAATAGAGTATGTTAATAATGGATTATCACAAGATGTCTTTAGATTTACAAACACTTCTAAAGATACCATCGATACATCGATCTAGTTTGAGTGAATCTTGTATCAGAAGAGAAGATTCTCAAGAATAAACAAACTAGCTGCAATCAAAGTTTCAACAACTGTTAGTCAACCAAATCAATTGAAAACTAATAACACTGCAATTATCTAGTTTCTCGCCAACGGTACACGTAGAGCTTCTTGATCCCACATAAGTCTTTAAACGAGCGGCCGTAAGAGATTTCACCTAATTAGGTTACCTTCCTCTCTCATTAGACTGCTCCACCAGAAACAACAATAATGAAGTTTTCCTGGATCTTAGGATAGTTTGCTAGAAATGCAAACTTAGAATTTATAGACCAAGGATGTTTGGACACCAAGGAATTTCCAAAACCGAAAATGAATAGCAAAATTCGATTTTCCAAATTCCAATAAATGCTTGTCCAAAATTTCTGAGATATCTCAACAGAAAATCTCTAATTATTAAATGCGCATTACTAATTATTTATTCTCTAGAGATATGCATTTAATTTCTGGTAATTAAAGCACATAAAACCAAAAACCTTAATTAAAAGATTGTCAATTTATTTCGGCACAGGATCTCCTTGAGTACTAAGGAATATCTTTGAACAATAAATGATAAGAGTTAGTGTACGTGTTCAAAGTATGTTGACATCTTTTCACTGTAAATCCTTATTCATATTTACATGGATTTACATTCTTGGAATCGGTTATACCACACTTCCAAACAATTTTAGAATTGGTTCACCTGTATTCCAAGATCATTATGTGATTGATCAAATATAAAATCATATACATGGGTTCAATCGGTTCTACCAATCACTAGGATCGGTTATACCTTAATATGAAAATACTTATGATCGGTCACACAAGTTACCAGGACCGGTTACATCAGTTACCAGGATCGGTTACATCAATTACCAGGACCGGTTACCATATACTCATGGCATTGCTTGTGATCGGTCACACCAGTTACCAGGATCGGTTACCAATTACAAGGATCGATTACACAACACTCTGTGAACGGTCATACCAATTACCAGGATCGGTCGCACCAATTACAATATCGATCATACCATCTCATGGTGATTAGTTAGGATCGGTTACACCAATTAATAAAAATAGTCATACCAAATCATAAGTCAGGCATTGTGATTAGTTATACCAAGATACATAACAAAGTAACGATCGGTTCTACCATCTCACACATATTAGTAATCCAAATATTTGCAATGAATAGCCTTACCAATAAGCCTAACGATTTCCCTTTCGATTCATAAAAAAAGTTCATGAATGTACTTCCTTTAAAAAAATGTAAAACATTGTTTCCTAGGATAAAATCTTCACCATAACCCATTCACATAATCATAACAGTATATACAAGATTATGTCGATGTCATATCTACGAAGTTCAAAAGATAAGCGTTATACTTCGTAGTCTAATTCCCTAATACTATGACCATACAAATATGACCATGTTACATCACTAGAGTATTATACAATATGTACAATATATACATCTTCGTAGTTATGTTTTTAATATAGCACGACTTGAAAGATACGTTAGGAATGAAGCAGTTCAAGTTAATATTACTAACCTCAAGAGGAAGGATGATGTTGTCGTTGTAGTTCACTTCTTCTTCACATTCTTCAGGTCTTCGGATTAATACTTATATGTATCAACATTCCTAGACTAGAACTAACCTAAACGAAGTTGACTCTAATATACAATCAAGCGACTTTAGATGAGTTTTGACACACTAAAATGCGACAACCAAACTTGACATACCAATGCTTGGTGGGTTCAACCGAGCTATGCTCTAACAAAGTCTAGTACTCACAGGAAGATAAAAGGTTTAGTGGCAAGAATTTTATATCGAGGTCATGATACATGGTTATATCGTTCCTAGATATTTGTACCCTGATCATGATTTCCGATGTCAATTTCTCATAGGCCACAACTTGTTAAATAGGATCATTAGAGAGCTTTTCCAGGTACAACATAAATTTACTTATCAACATGATGCACGAAGTATTTGAAGACATAGTCCACAATAAAAGGTTACTGCAGTCGTTATGAATCTATGTTCTAGGTTTCCAGCGGATGTCAAGTAACATGGCATCCCTTTCACATCCAGTGCACGTAATCAAGACAACATAACATTGTTAATCCATGTAATCAAGACTATGTTCTAAGTTTTCAGCAGATGTCAACTAAAGACATCTTGTGATAATTCATTGTTAACAGACTCTGTTCTTTGCGTGATTGATCACAAGAGATTCAAGTGGTGTTGTGCAGGTTTTAATTAAAGATTAAAGAAGATTTGAAGATGGAGAAGATTTATTGGTTCTCATATCTTTGTGTAGCACAAACCTTGATCGGCTAGGATCCAACTAGAATTATATTTATTCGATGGATTAGTTGCGTGATATCGGCATCGCTTTATAGTTTCTTATTGGATTTTATATTGATTGATTGCGAATCTAAACTCTGCTACTTCGGTAATTATTGGATAAATTGATCTAACCAGGCAAAGGAGTTTATTAGTTTAAACGGAAGAGCCTTCGTATATAACTTGGGATATCATTATCTATAAATAGAGTTGTTACCAAACATATTTGTTGTTCCTTTACTGTTTGGAATACGATCCAAAAGAATTGTTCCAGTGCGTGCACTTTTTGAATGTCGGAAGCGTAAGGATACTGAAGAAACTAAGTGAACTAGGGATAGTTGTTTGGTTTCAACTATACGAAGTTGGTTTAGATTTTGTATAGCGGCTTAATTCTGAGAGTATTCAATTATGGACTTGGTCCCGAGGTTTTTCTGCATTTGCGGTTTCCTCGTTAACAAAATCTTGCTGTGCCTTTTACTTTTCTATTTCTGCAATTATAATTGTTTATTATAATTAAAAGTAAAAATACACAAACGTTAACTCCGTATTACTTGATAGTGATCTTATAGAGTTTGGTTAAGTCCGAACCTATTATCAAGTAATCACACTTTGATTGTTGTATTGTCTCGATCTCGTATCAATAGACGATCACACAAAGTGTGAACAACGATTTTTCGTATTGTCTCGACTTTGTCCATAGACAATCACTTTCGGTAAGAGGACTTATAGGAGGATATTTTAAAGATTGTGGTGTATTTGGGTACCCTCGTCTTTTCAAATGTGTCATCTAAATATGCCTTTCAAGCGATGGTCACTTAAAATACTTGCTACAACACGAGTAAAATATTCCAGAAATTGTGCAAGCATTGCATAAAATTAAGGATGCGGTGCATTTTTGTTTGGGTGGAAGAAAAAGACAATCAACCAACGATGATGTTGTCTGATTTTATTTCTATATATATATTATGTAAAATTTACTGATTATATATTTTGGTTTATTCTTATATATATTTTTATATATAATTTAGTGACTATTCGTTTATATTTGCATACGGCCTTTAAGGATTCAATTTCTTTTATTCATTAATGCATTAAGAGAGGTTATTCATTTATCACCTTGGCCCAAGTCGGGACCAGGGAAAATGATTCATTTGGCAATGTTATTCATTTATCGAAAATTCATTTATCGAGGTTGGACTGTAACTATTAATTCCTAGATTTAGAATTCATTAAGGTAACCTTGCTATTTAATGAATATGAACTTTTGAAAATGCAATGCAAATAGAGACCATTTGGGATTCATGTTATATAATATGTTCCTTATGTCGCTCATTCCATATTCCAAACACAAATTTATGACCATGAGGATAATATTAACAGTGGAATCTAAGTTATTTCACGCTCGGAAGAAATGTGGATTTTCAAATCTATTGACTTGCAGATAAGGGTTTTCCATATTATTTTCAAGCCATCTTCTAAGGTCTTTTGAAATAAAGCTTGGAATCCGAGAGAAAGCATAAATCCAGTTAACTCTCCTAATTAATGTTGAGTTTGTCAGAAAATGCTAATATAAATTGCGTTAAACGTCATCCAATACTAACCGACCACTAACTGGTAATTTGGTATAGATCTAACACTTTGGAAGAAAATGCCAATCCAATTTGCGCATATAACCTAACCATTAATTTAATGTAGAACGAACTCTCTAAAAGAGAACGCTAATCTGAATTATGTTGAGCGTCAATCCAATTCGTGCTCAACATGAAATATTATTTTTTCTTGTCACTTCGGAAATCCTCACCACTAGACTCTTGCAGTTGTAATATCTATTCCAAATATGAATACCAATATTCTGCGGAGCAGTGTCACGATCTTAGTGGTCGTGTACAGGATAACTGTGTAGCCGTCGCTATACAGAGAAACCTAAGTAGCAGAGGATACCTTCGCAGATCTACTTTATCTCATCCCAAGGAGGGATACCTCGACATCCAAGATGGAAACAGTAAACCTAACCTAAAGAGAGGCAGCTGGCGAAGAGACAGAGGTAGATGACATATCTAATCAGCATTAAATGCACAAATCTCTTATCTACACGCATAACCAAAGCACGTGGAGAGAGATGATGTGGCGTAATCTGACTGACAAAGGATAGTGGTGAACGAAGGTACAATCTGTACTGAGGATGGGAAATTCCCGAAGGAACGTGGGTCAGCTGAGGTGGCTGAGTCTGACTAGAGAAAGCGCGTGGTGAACGAAGGTACCATTTGTACGGAAGGTATATCAGGGAACGATGGATCCAAAGACAACAAAGATATACCTGGAGCAGAAGGGGCTGTAAATACCAAGCATCACCAACAAATTAAGGGCATTCAATATCTATGAGAAAAAGATCTAGTCTTAAGCTTATACCTCTTTAATGTTTAGAACTTACGTATTTACTTCAACTTGAGTTATCTCTATTAATTTGGGAAGCATTTAATATCTTTGTAACCACCACAACTTAATACAAACAAACCACTCATTACCCAGTGGACGTAGACAAAAGTCGAACCACGTAATCTCTTGTGTCTCATGATAACTTAGTAGCATTTACATTACATTAGTGTTATTTATTATTATTGTGATCTTGGATATCTTTTATTACTTAGCATTATCATTTCAACAGAGGTATCAATACTACTTAGCATTCGATCCTCCGAGTTGTATACATTACGTAAACTATGAGAAAATTAGTAGTCACAGTTTGGCGCTAGAAGGTTTTGCTCACCAGCTTGAGTTTTTATGTTCCGTCATTTATTTTAACTTACGCATCTTCTTTAACGAATAGATATGAGTTCAACTGCGATGAATCCCACTTTCTAGTGATTCGTTCATTGTTTTTGCAAGTTCTTGGAGTTCATAGCCTCTAAAGACTCGCAATCTTACAGACCTATAAAAAACTCTGCAAAAACGCACTCACAAAACGTTAAAACTTTTGTTTTGTACTAGAAACAACCTTTTCCGACAGAGTATCCCTCAGATCTGAATACCTCTGAGCACTGAGGAATCTCAGCAAGAATTTAAGGAAGCAAAAATCTTTTCAAGCATTTAATACCTCATCTTTCGAAAAGACCTGGCACCTTTTTCAATTGTTTTCAACATTTAAGGTTGTTTTTTCCAAGGGTGTCATAAGAAATTTAATACATGTCTTTCCGGGCGTTATTTCAGTCCCTTTTCTAAAAAAACTGCTTATCCGTCTTCTGTGTCAGAGCATTAATTTCTACTTTTTAACAAAGGTACCCAATTAGCATATTTTGTCGTTTTTTCGGTGACCGCGGGATAGCAAAATCCGAAGGCATGCAGAAACCAAGTGATGTACCAACAAGCTCATGGCCAACATTTACGAGAGGAAGATCTCAAAATCCATCTCAAGCGAATCAAAGAACAGAAACAGAGGACGGGCAAAGTGAAATAGCAAGAAGAACGGTTGCTAACAAGCCACTCATTCCTTCTGAAGGAACTGGGAAAACATAGGGAGCTCAACCACTTTACGGCATGCCGTTACCAGAGCATCCTAATGTAACAAAGCCACATGCGGCCAACGCAGGGTTACCCAGAACCTTAGCTCCTACGGGGCGGGGGTTGGGAAACCTAACCCCAATCCAACTAGATCCCGACACTCCGGTCATATAAGAAGGAGCGGAAGACTCTGAGGATCCGGCCGACAACACTCCTCAGGGTGGTGGAGTCCACAATGCAGATCAAATGGCAGCATAAGTAGCAGCTTTGCTACTCCGTAACAAGGAGCATGAGGATGGAATGCACGTGATAGCCCAGGAGAACCAGAACCTAAAAGATATGCTGGATGTACAGATCGAAGGTTCCCAAACTCACCCTCCGTTAAAGAGGCATGAGAACGGAGCTATCTCAGGAAGACGAAGGGTGGATCTGAACCCACCAGGGGGAGCCGGGAGAACGTAGCATGATCCAAACGAAATATATCCAACTTACAAGCCCTCTCAGTATTATTATGATGATACATTTTATAGAGATGCTCACAACGTGAACATGGTCATGGAGCAAATGGAGAAAATACGGAAGGAGATACAAGAACTGAAAACCGGTCACATAGGAGCAAGGACAGAAGAGGTGCTCCAGGAAGCGACAACATCTCCATTGTATTTTCGCATTTTAAGGGAGCATATCCCTGCGAAATGCCCAGTACCTATATTTTAGGCATATAATGGTACCTTTGATCCAGCAACCCACCTACGATACTACACTCGTGTCCTTGCCCATTGGGAAAGAGATGAGGTAGTACTTTATAGGTACTTTCCTGAAAGCTTGACAGGATCAGCATTGGCATGGTATGACAATTTACCAGCAAACTCAATTGAATCTTTTGAGCAATTGTCTACGGTGTTCTTGAATACATACATGAATAACAAGTCAACAAAGGCAGGGTTAGATAGGCTATTTGCTTTAGTTATCGGACCCCGTGAAATATTGATGCAATACACAGACAGGTGGCAGAAGACATGCCAAGCAATCGGAAAAGTCAATCCAGAAATTAGCATTAATTGCTACAAATACGGACTTGATAGAACCTCAGCTATCTTCGTGGAGTTCCACAACCGAGCCCTTGAATCCGAATGAGAGTTTAGGTTTGTCCAAGACCGCTACATCAGACTTGAAGAAATCCAGAAGGACAACCCCATGGCACAAGCAAAGACAACAACAGCTCCGCAACGAACCAACTCTCTGGAACCAATTACGAAGATACTTAAGAGGAAAAATGAAGCCGGGGGCAGAACCAGCTCTCGAGACAAAAGATCAAAATACAGAGATGGCAAAGGCAGAGTAAAAAGGAATAAATGAATTTGTAGATAATATCTACACAAAATTAAACACCACATTCTCCCATATTCTAAGCAAGGAAGGAGCAAATCCGGGATTTCCGTACCCTAACACTAGGGGGAAGCAACCAAATAAAACAAAGGAATCTAAGGAGTCCTGTGAGTACCACCAGTACTATGGGCATACAAATGATACATGTTATCACCTACGGAACACGATTCATAGATTCATAGACGAAGAAAAATTCATGGAGTACGTGCAGATACAACCAGCTGATACCGAGGTAGCCCCTAAGAAAAGGGGAGAACTGCCTCAGGACAACAAATACATCAACAAGATCACCTTCTCCAGCGGAGCCTAGGAGGAGCTACTCGAAGACATCCTCGAGTTAGCTCGAAACAGAAGAAAGCTAGAAGCCCACGAGGTGTTCAAACTAAGTGGACCACCTACTAGCACTTGGGAAGAATGGATGTCTACACAATTAACATTCTCAACAAGAAACGTCAATCAGGAGGTCGAGATGCACAACGATCCACTTGTGATCACTCTTCCAATACATGTATGGAATGTTACGAAGGTCCTCATTTATGGGGGCAGCTCATTAAATGTATTGTTCTACAAACCTTACCTACATATGGGTTTGATAGATGAGCAAATTGATTCATCCACTTGCATAATATATGGTTTCAACGGAGCAGTTTCTAGACCAAAATGAGAAATTGTCTTACAGGTACGCGCATGACCCTTAGTAACCAATAAAAGGTTCTATGTTGTGGAAGCACCTTCGCGCTATAACGTAACCATGGGAAGACTATGGGTTCATCGATTACGAGGAAAAACTTCGACATATCACCAATACCTTCGATTCCCTACACCTATGGGTGAAATGGAAATCAATGGTGATCAACAGGATGCAAGTCTATGCAATCTAGCAGAGGTCAGACTCAACGAAGAAAAAGCCGCTGCAAAGAAACACGAAAAGGAAAGACGAAAAGCGAACACCAAGGAAGTAAAGGACGGGGCCTTTCTAGTACCCGAAGCCACCTCAGTTCCGGAAGCAAGCACCTCCGCCACTCCGGGAGTGAACGTCTCTGCCAAATGACAACTACATAAATGCACTCCTCTACGACCTCAGAAGAAAACCTTCTCACCGGTGGAACTAACAAAGAAAATCAACATCGGAACGGAGGCAGAGCCAAAGATGATCAACATCGGAACTTTACTAGAAAATGAAGAGGAGATGCAACAAGCCAGAGCCAGGTGAAATACTCACCTTATACTTAGCAGCAACAAGCTACGCTGTGAGCGCAGTATTGGTACGACCAAGGACAAGGAGAAAAACCCATATATTACATCAGCAAGACACTCAGTTCAGTGAAGCGTAACTACACCAAGATGGAGCAACTTATATATTCCTTAGTAGTGGCAACACAAAAACTAAGGATATATTTTGACGCACATACCATCCGAGTCTTCACGGAGGCTCAGATTGGTCAAATCCTCAATAGCACAGAGAAAATCGGGAGGGTGGCAAAATGGAATGCCATGATCAAACAGTTTCACATAATCTTTGAAACTAGGAAGGCTGAGAAATCACAGATCTTAGCGGATTTTCTGGCAAACCTACCTCTCAGCGACGAAGCATAGATAGACGACATCCCAGGAATTGAGGAAGACAAGCATGAACCCTAAGACCTGTTAGAACCTCAGAATTCACGAAGGTGAGAGATATTCGTAGATGGCTCCTCCAACGGCGAAGGCGCAGGCATATGGATTGTAATAACAACCACTACTGGAGATCGAATCATCTACACATTCAGGTTAGAATTCAAACAATACACCAATAACATCACATAGTACGAGGCGGTCATACATGGTCTACGCTTGGTACGGGAGCTAGGATTATCAGATGTTCGTTTGACTAGTGACTCACAGTTAGTCATTAGACAAATCGAGCTCAAGTTCCAAACTTTAGATCCAGTGTTATCTTCGTACCTAAATCTAGATCAGGAGCATGCGTCTAAGATCAGCAATATAACATTCAGGCATGCCTGTCGAAAAGATAACAGACATGCAGATGCCTTAGCATTCATATCATCAATGCTAAGGTATAGAAACACCACCGCCGTACAAATTAGAAGGATATATGAACCTTCGATAAAATGACTTATCTCAGGTGTTGAGGAGGATTTCGTCGTTCAAAATTGAGCCATGAGAGAAGCAGATAAAGAAAAAGAAGACGAAGAAATAAGAGAATCAGATAAAAAAGCTAAAGAGTCCGATAAAGATCAATCCATATCATATGAAGGCAACGAAAAAGAAGCGGAAGATGATTGGAGGATTCCAATTCACCAGTATCTCGACAAAGGTACCTTACCTGCCGATATTAAAGAAGCTCGAAAACTCGAATCAAAAGCAGCAATGTACATCCTTCGTGATGGAATACTGTATAGAAGGTCGTTTCTAGGACCTCTAATGCGGTGCCCCTCACCAACCGAAGGGAGGATAATACTCCACGATATACACAGTGGAGATGACGACAATCATAGCGGAAGAAGGTCCTTGGAGGTCAAAGCCAAAATGCAAGGATACTACTGGCTAAGCATGGACGAAGACTCGAAGAACGTGGCTAAGCGGTGTGAGAGATGCCAACGCTTTTCCACAAAGATCAAAGCACCAGCAACAGATCTTAATTCGGTCATCATCCCTTGGCCGTTTGTCAAATGGGGGGTTGATATTGTTGGACCCTTGATAGAGGGAACCTCAAAAAGGAAGTACCTCATTGTGGATACGGATTACTTCACCAAGTGGGTGGAAGCAAAACTTTTGACAAGAATTAGAGACACAGATGTATTTAAATTCTTATTTGAGCAAATCATATGCAGGTTTGGAATACCAGCCGCCATAGTCTCTGACAATGGCAAGCAGCTGCAAGGAAAAAACATCGACATGTTTTTTGATACTTTCAACATTCAGAAGAACAAGTCCACTCCAATATATCCTAAGAGAAATGGACAAGCGGAGGCGACCAACAAAACCATAGCAATGAACTTGAAGAAGAAGCTAGGATCATACAAGAAGAGATGGTGCGAACAACTGCACAACGTCTTATGGGCCTATCGAACTACCAGAAGGTCAGCTACGGGAGAAACTACATTCTTACTGACCCACGGAGATGAAGCAGTTATCCCAACGGAGATGATACTTCCAACAACAAAAAAAAACAGAGGCATGGGAGAAGAATCTAACAACAGACTTGATGTTGGAAAAGCTGGATGATCTTGAAGAAAGACGAGAAGTATCTTTGCAAAATTACCAACGAAGGCTAGCACGGGAATACAACAAACGGATCATTCCTAGGAACTTTTTGGTCGAGCAATACGTGCTACGTCAGATACCACCATATCAAAGAAAGAAGGAGTGGGGCAAGCTAGCTCCGACATGGACGGGCCCTACATCATACACGACGTCGCCGGAAAAAGGTCTTACTACCTAAGGACCCCAAAAGGTGAAGTATTACAACACCCTTGGAATGCAATGTACCTAAAAAAGTACTACTCGTAAGAGAATGGTGATTACTCAGGAGAAGAAAGGAATGGGCCATGACCCACCATGTTCTATCCCTGATCAAAGGTATTATGAACCTTACTAATCAATAAACGAAACTTTTTTCTAAAAAGTTAGTTTGGTTAATATAATTGGGTTAGAATAGACACCCTCCGTCAGGATTGACGATGAGACAAGGAAAGACATAACTGCGCATATGTCAATACTCGGATCTTCGGGGCAATAACTCCCTTCATGAGGAAATAAGAAAAAGTAAGATATCCCCTATAGAGATACCTTGTCGAAGTAAAGCAGTCTTCACGCTGAACGCGTAGGGTTACAGGAAAACTATTGCCCACGTAGGAACCTTCGCCACCACGGTACTTTCTAGCCAAAGGATACTTAGGTAGGACGATGAATGTTCCACCAAAGGTTTAACTTACCTTAGCACCTTGTGGTAACTTGATTGTGCAATCGATTAGACACAATACGTCTACAAACAAAAATATACACGCAGTAACATAGGTAAAATAATAATGTTACCAAAACACGACTGACATGTCTTAAAATTTGCAGATAAAGAAGGTTCAAACCATCACAAAGCATTGTTTCAAAGAAATGAGACAACACAAGGGAACCTAAACTGAGGGCATAGTACAACAAAGAGTCTGGTTAAACTAAGCCGGATACGACAGAATAAAGGGTAAGGAAGATGAGGAAACACAACTCCCTCAGCTTGGAGCTCAGATTCCGTAGAGGCATTATTGATGTAGTCAATGGTCGAACTCTCAAATTGCACCTCCATATGGGAGGACTGAGCCTCCAGATCCGAAGCTGACTTTCGACGAAGCTCCATCATCTGAGTGATAAGCTGATCATTAGCATGTTGGAGAGAGTCATCCTTAAACTTAGCGGCAACATCAAACTGACGATATATCTCCAATGAAGATATTTGGCTTTCAAGACGGTTAATCTTGGCATTTGCACCCACCAGCCGCTTCTGGAGACCTGCGAATACGAAGGGTGTAAGTAATGAGAAAAGGCAGCAAAGGGCACAAAGAATGATGCTGGAATATAAGAACCCTAAGCTACCTCTGGAATGGCTAAACGATTATTCTAAACTATTCTGGGCCTCAACAAGGTCATCCTCAGCGGCTTCGATATCCTCCTCAAGGGTATCTCGTTCAGTCCGGAGATCCTCAACATCAATCCGGAGCGAAGCATTCTCAAAGGATAAAACTTGGTAAACATTCTCTAACTCTTCCAATATCTTTACCAAGGATGCACGGGACATGGAAGAAGACGCGGATACAGCCTCAACAAGTCTATACTTAAGAGAATAGACTTCAGAAGACAAAATATTACGCTCTACAGTAACCTTAGCCAAGGAAGCACATGCATCTTTGAAATATGCATGATACTCCCTCCGTCCTATTTTAGATGAAGGGGAAGGTGTTTTCACGTAGATTAAGAAAATTAAAAGAGATTAATTTTTTCCGTATATATCCCTTAATAATAATCGTTAAAATATTTAAATCTCCTAGTTTTTTGTTCCTTGTTTCTAGTGGTTGATTCCAATACAGGGTCAAATTAGGAAGAAAGTGTGAAAATTATGGAAACCTTCATCTACTTTGGTACTAAAAAAAACCCCTTCCCCTTCATCTAAAATAGGACGGAGGGAGTACTTTTTATGGATAATTTATTGGGCAGAGAGGCGTTTCTCAACTAAGGCAATATCCTCCTTTTGCTTTAAAATGAGACCTTCTTTCCATTTAAGGGCCTCGTCATATTCTTTACGGAGCAAAGCCATCTGCTTCACAAGATCTGCATTATGAGCAGATTCAAGAGAGATTTGGGCCTCGTTATGAACAGTTACGTTCATCAACCTGTCAGACTTCTTCTGATAATACCAAACATCGGAGGTCAACTTGGGTACCTGCTCTCGGAGATGTCTAAGCTCACTAGAGCTACCAGCTGGTAGACATAGGTTGTCTCGGGACTATGCAACCAAACAAAAATGAAAACGAAGATAAAGAAGAAACGAACCTATGGCTTTGGAGGACTCAACAACCAGAGAAGAATCAGCAGCTTTGCGCCCATCCTCGGCAACTTTAGCAGCATTGTTAGCTCTCTAAAGAGACAACAAGAAATCCCCCAAGAATCTCTGAGTTTTATTCTTCAGATCATCCTCCAACGAAGATACTCTAGCAGCAGAAGCAATACCACTGGAAGAATGTTGTCGTGCACTAGCAAAGGCATAGTCGTGACGAGCACTCTCCAACAGAGCACTCAAGTGAGTACACTTAGCCCTGTAGAACTTGAAAAAGGTACATCCAACATCGATTTGCTTGCAAAGCTGCAAACAACGAAACATAAGAATAGACGGAGGTTCAAAACAAAGCATGAAACAATAAGGTAAGAATCACTTACTGAGAACAACGAAAGACAAGGAAGGAAATCAGCGTAGGTGTCCATGAAGGCCTCCATCTCTTGGATGCTACCCCTGCGGATTTCACCAAAGCTCTGACTAGAGCGAATGCAGTCGGGGTCAAAGAATAGATTCTTAGCCACGCGATACTGAGCAGACAGAACATCTAACTGCGAAGCTACCTCCAAAGAACCAGCTAGTTGGTGACGATCAACCTCCGCAGAAAAGGGACCCTTTGAATCTCGAAGAATGGCTTCAAGGATAGCATCGTCAGAACTCCCAAGGCTCAAGCTCTCAGACATCTTACCCTTCTCAGACTCAGCAACAACTCCACCAATCGCTTGAGAGCGAGCATGGGGCACGAGTATTGAACCCTCACCACGACGAAGAGACGACATGGTGGACGATATGGGAACCGAATAAAAATCTTGAGCACCAACTAAGTCCATATCACCAACAGAAAGAATATTTCCAGTACAGTCCAATCTGGTGACGAAGGAGGAGGCCCGACAACCTTGCTAACAGGAGCAGTAGAAACAGACTGAGCGCTCCCTAATGAGGTGGGCGTAGCATTGAAGGAGAATCTAGACAGTGAAATCACAACCTTCTTCTTCGGCTGAGTGTCTCAACTACTAACCCTCACCACCAGAGCAACACCCTTCGCAAATGAGCCACTCGATTGGAGCGAAGTGGCAGAAGATGATGAAAGACTCTTGGAAGACACCACTACAGCATCAGTAGCAGCCGAGGCAACAGGTTGCAAATCACCAGGAGCAGAAAACGAAGGTACCTTTGTCAACAAAGTAGAAGTCGGAGCTTGAACACTAACCAGGCTCCCCAATGAAGCATCACCACCAGCTGGGAGGTTCTCACCCTCCACAGATCCATCACAGATAGGACCGGGGATATTCTTGAAAATATCTTCCTCAATATCGTCCAGATGAGGGCTAAGGCCAGTATCCTCAACGTCCTCCATATATTCGTCATCCGGCTCCTCCTCGTCAGCCTTAGGATCCTCATAGGATTCCTCAAGATCAATCACAACCTTCAACTTGCCTTTTCTCTTGGAAGACTGTAGAAAAACACATGCGCAAGCCAAGGATTAAGGGAAAGATAATAGGAAGCATACAAGCAAAACTACGTGGCTAGGATATAATCCTTACCTCTGCAGGTGTTGGCGTATCTTCTTCAGCCGAAGCCTTTTTTTTCCTGGTCCTAGTGGCTACGGAGTTACCAACAGAGCCCCGAGCAGCCTTTGCAGCAGAACCCGGGGCAGTTCCAGCAGAAGAAGCAGAGGAAGACTACAAAAGAAATCCATCAGAATAACAAACAAAGACTGCAAAGAAAGGAATAAAATGAAGAACCTCCAAAGGAAGTGAAGGTTACCTCATGAGAAGCAGCAGGGTTGAAAACCCAAGGATGATATCCATCATACTTCCCAGGCAAGAAGAAAGTTGTACGAGGGATGTTGGGATCCGCGTTAGTAAAACCATAGGTCCAAGGACCCATCACACATAGGAGTACGAACCCAACGATCATCATGATCAAGATGGATATGGTCAGGCTTCGGCAAAGGCATCTTAGCAGAATAAGGGATAACATTCAAACCGGTCCTATCAATCGCCTCCAACAGAGGAAGGCTGTTACCTTCCCTAATCTGCTTAGCAGTAACATGGATACGAAGGGGGCCAACACTCCAAGGAAGAAGGTTACTCTTCTGAATAACATCAACATATATAGCATTGTTAGTTGGTACGGTGTAATCCTCTTGCTTAGACCTCCCAGCAGCAAAAGGGTCATAAGACTTCATAGTAGTCTTTTCTTTGCTACGGTACCAACACTCGCGAAGGGTAAGCCAATAATTACCAGTGTATTGCATGACTCCAAGGACCTGAGTCTTGTTCGTTGGGTCATCCCTGGTAGATAAAACGTTATAGTAGAAAGGATCCTTTCTACTAAACAAAGGAAGAAGCATACCCGCGGCCAACTGGCCAACACTGATCAAAAGGTTGTTCTCATCGTAAGAAAAATCCCGTATTAAGGACTCGATGGGAACATCAGGACCATTGACAAAGGAGATCTCAAATTTATGGAGGCGAAAATACTTGGTAATCTCATCTAAGGACAAGTGAGTGTATCTATCTTTGTCACGCAGTTGCAGCCTTTGAAGCTCATAGTGAGGCGGAGGAGGAGGAAGATCTTCAAAGAAACCTCCTCAACTTCAGGGACCACAGCCATCTCAGTACCAGCAGGTACCTCAACGTCCTCAGGAGGTGGGGAAGGCGTAGCATCAGGATGATCCATCCGCGGAGGTGGCTCAGTAGACAACCTAGGCTTTGGATCTCTACGCACATGCTTCTTCGGGAGTCTCATGATTCCTAACATCAACAGGAAGAACAATCCATCAACAATGGCGGATCAAAATTACAGTCGACCCAAAAAAAAGTTGGGGGCAAAGACAAACATACTTTGGGCATGGGTTTGCTTAAACCAACCAAAGGAAACAACACAATTCTTTTATGGAGCGAAACAGAGGATGATTCAACATGATAAGAAGAGTTGCAGACGAAGAACAATCATGGCACAATCATTGTTGAAATACGAAATGAGAACAAACCCAAGTTACCATACAACATAAAGAAATAAAAGAGAATTGAAATTCTTACATGCAAATACAACAACCACTTCGAATAACCAAAAAAGGGAAGACAGAACCAGGCATGGAAAATACGAAAAGCAACAGTAACAGAGCAAAATTTTACTAACCTGAATATGGCAGTTGAAGTGCTAAGGTCAAGAGCTTTTGGAAGTCGGCAGTTGAAAGAAAATGAGACAGAAGAAATCTCTGAGAAAGGGTGAGAAAGCGACAGTTCGAGAGGAGAAGAGAAAGTTAATGAAATTCCTTCTCTTTATTCTCTTCTTCTAGGCGGCTGGAGAATCCAAAAATTTGGATGTCCCGAAATTCAAGGGGAAGTTATTCCATGAAAAGACATGTGGGGACCACCCAATCGGTACATGCAAAAATGGCGGCATTACGAGAGTTTTTCTTCCAATCCTACCAGATGGTTGTTTATGGGTGAAAACTGTTTCTGCTGGTTTTGGTAAATTTGGGTGTGTGGATGAGAAATTAGTCTAAACCTAAAGCAAATGCACTGCACGGGAGTACTTTAGATTCGAAGATAAATCTGTACAATCCTGACCTAAACCAAGAAATGGTCGTTCCAGTCTTGCTTCAGTCACAAAGTGAAGGAGAAGGGTTGGTCTTAGGGAGGGAAGCGAATAAGGTGCTGAGACCAGAATGGTTAATTCTGAAGGTGTGGCTATTTTATGACTTGTATCAAAATTTGGAACTGGCTTGCGGAATGTAAGCTATTAGTTCTTTGGTGTTTTTCTGGATACTGTGTTGTTGTTCTCACCAAAACTTGTTGTTTGGTAGAAATAGGTGAAACCTATTTATACAAGTCATAATTTAACGCACCCTGGTCTTGTAGGAAGTGGGAGTGATTGAGTGATGGAAGAGTGGAGCGTAACTGCCAGAAACCACGCTTCCACGATGAAGGAAACAGATTTGTTTACACCCATTACTTCTTGCCACCACTAACTGCCTTGTTTCCTGACACTTTCTTATAATGGGCGTGTTGCACGCCGCACGCTGTAAACCGTCAGACCAATACCCTGATGAGTATCCCCCGGTTTGTGACATGTTTGATGTCTCGAGTGTTTCGTGGAAAACGTGTAGCAATCTGCTACGTGTGGCAAGTCAGAGTCAAGATACTTACCACAGGAAAATAGCACGTGATGCTATTAGAATTGTCTTGGCTGGTTGCCAGAAACTTGACACAGGTCTGTCAATTCCATGGCGAATTTGGACGGCTAAGATTGTATCTCATGAGAAAGGGTGGCCATTGATTATGGCCACATCCTGTTGGCACCTGTCAATAGCACAGTGGCGCCATTGATACATATTAATGGTGTAGTGGCGCTTTTAGCGCATGCCAGTGGCACGGTGGCATGGTCAGCGCATGCCAGTAGCACAATGGGAAAGTGGCTCTTGGCGTAGCCATGGCCGCCATATTTTGGCACATTGGTGTTGTACTCAAGTGTGGTGTGGCAACATCAGTTCTAGTATCCACATCAATCCCAATGTTCTGTGGAACATTATTTGGCTTGGTTGGCGTAGTAACTTTGACAAAATTAGGGTTTGGCATGTCGAAACCCTAATTAGCACATGCGGCATGTGACCGCGGCACAATGGCGTTTTGTGCAAGTGATGCCAGAGCCACGCCAAAGGAACCATAGCCAGGCCATCATGTGGAAATGTCCACATGAGCAAGTATTGCCACGAGTGGCTATGGTATGACGCCTTTATTAGGGTTTCCTAAGTCTACACGGCTCGTGGCATGTTGTGAGGCCCGAAGTGGCATAATTTACGCCACGACTAGAAATTAGGGTTTCATCCATCGCTACTAGAGCAAGGTCGTGCTACTGGATAGGAGAACCATGTTGAAGTCTGTTATGGCATTGGCTATGAACAGAAGGTGCGTTGGCACGTAGGTGCGCTATTTATGGTATGTTGCCATGTTCGGCATGCTACTGCGGAAAAGTAGCACCTTTGGAATGCACGTTTAGCGCATCGGCTCGGCATGGCATGTTTGGCATGCCATTAGCATGCGGATCGGAATGGTGCATTTAGCATGCCATCGGCATGTTGGTGCGATTTTTGGGAAACCAATTGGCTTTATCACCCTCTGGCACACTTTTGCCTCTTTTAATATTGTGGCAAGTTTAGATCAACATGATTGGTCAACATAAGAGAGGTCGGCCAAGCATGGGCGTGTCCACACTTCTAACGTGGATGTAGAAAGTTTAAAGCGACCTGATTGGTCGATGGGAAATAGGGACGGAAAATATTGGCCCAACCACAACTTATGTGCGTGTGGCGGATTTAAGGCGACTTGATTGTCCGAGGGAAATAGGGCCGGTTTTGGCAACATGGGGCCTGGCCAATGGAAAATGGCGTCGGCTGGCCTAAGGCATGGCCACGACTTTCTTTGCTGCTGCTCCTATTCTGCGACTCATTTATTTCTTTTTTTTCTGATTCTGGGCAAGATTTTGAGCCCACTAATCCGTGGCGGATTTAATTACCTAGTTTGCCTAGGCTTAATTTCGACGGGCAAGGTCTGATATACTGCGCAAGGCGCAAAACCCTAATTTTTGCAATTTAGTCAGGGTAATATCTGAATCTTGTGAATTATCACAAAATTGATTGAATTCTATGTGTTGACACATAGTTCTTCAAGTTCATTGCCAGAGAGCAGTATGCTTTCTGATTGAATACTTTATGCAAAGAACTTATCCTTGATACTTGGAAATTTGTGTTACTCTGCTGCGAGTGAACACAAATTTTCATGCCATATCAACATTAAGGGTTCAACCGGGGAAAATAGCACAAAGAGCATTCAAAGAAACTTATATTAACTGATTAATACAGGCAAGGTGCCAAAATTTACAGAATATCTGGGATTGTTGCTACATGCACCAGTCTGGGTAAATTTTATAAGAAAATATTGAGTTGCTCAATAAATGCGCCAATGAAGAGGTTGGACACTCATCACTTTTACATGGATCCGTTTCTTTGCAGAGTGACGGCACATTAAATGCAATTAGCTCTGAACTAAAAACCACCATCAACAATGGTAGATTATGAAAGAAAAGGGAAAACTGTGAATACCAATATTCCACGGAGCACGTGTCACGATCTTAGTGGTCATGTACAGGATAACTGTGTAGCCCTAGCTATACAGAGAAACCTGAGTAGCAGAGGATACCTTCGCAGATCTAATTTATCTCATCCTAAAGAGGGATACCTCGAAGGCCAAGATGGAGACAATAAAGCCTAGTTTATAGAGAGGCAGCTGGCGAAGGGACAGAGGTAGATAACATATGTAATCAGCATTAAATGCACAAATCTCTTATCTACACGCATAACCAGAGCACGTGGAGAGATATGATGTGGCGGAATCTTACTGGCAAAGGCTAGCGGTGAACGAAGGTACAATCTGTACTGAGGCTGGGAAGTTCTCGAAGGAACGTGGGTCAGCTAAGGTGGCAGAGTCCGACTGGAGAAAGCGCGTGGTGAACGAATGTACCATTTGTACGGAAGGTATATCAGGGAACGATCGATCCAAAGAAAACAAAGATATACTTGGAGCAGAAGGAGCTATAAATACCAAGCTTCACCAACAAATTAAGGGCATTAATATTTAGGAGAATAAGATCTAGTCTTAAGCTTATACCTCATTAATGTTTAGAACTTAAGTATTTACTTCAATTTGAGTTCCCTCTATTACTTTGGGAAGCATTTAAGATCTTTGTAACCACCACAACTTAATACAAACAAATCACTCATTACCCCGTGGACGTAGACAAAATTCGAATCACGTAGTCTCTTGTGTCTCATGATAACTTAGTAGCATTTATATTACATTAGTGTTCTTTGTTATTATTGTGATCTTGGATATCTTTTATTACTTAGCATTATCAGTTCAATAGAGGTATCAATACTACTTAGCATTCGATCCTCCGAGCTGTACACATTACGTAGACTATGGAAAAGTTATTAATCACACCAAATGTTGAGTTGATAGATGCAATTTTTTTATCATACGACGTGCTCTAAGGATAAAGTAACTAATGTCCCAAGTTGATTTCTAGAATTAAGGGTGATGATTGAAATCTAAAGTGAAGTCTGTAAGCGTTACCCATTGACGTGGTGGGGAACTATTATGCGCCAAAGCAATTTCCTTTAAAAAAAATTTTCTTTTCGAATTTCTATTGTTATCTTTTAGGTTTATTAAAACAGCAAGCTGAGAACAAGCGCTTTGGACAACATCTGCACAATGGAATTTTAGAAGTAGGATGTTGAAAAAGTATTCGCGTCTCTTATTATTAGTGATAGTTATTTGGGTCGGTGATAGTTATTTGTGTCACCACTTTCAAATGAATAAATATAATTATTCCTAATCCAATATCCAATATCCAAAACCCATTTTCCAGTAGCAAGTACCAGGTTGGGCAGAGATAATTTCTCTTAAAGATCTTATCTCCAAGATATGGTTAAGTTTCTACACCGGCTCACCTGTCGGAGACAATAATAAGTCATTGGCACCTTCCGTGCCGCGGGTGGAACAGGAAGTGGTCCCACCATTTTAGTTGGGTTTACGCATTCGAGATCGGTAAAATAACATTCCCACTTTATCCCTGCCCAGATCAAGCAGGGCTACATGGAGGAGTCACATGTTAAGATGGTTTCACATATGCTAGGATGGTTTCACATGTTCACTGTTATAAGGGACAATAGTCGATAACTTTTCGGCAGCTAAGCACAGGGGACCAAACTATTCTTTCTCTCGGATGACTGAGGAGAAAGCTAAAGAGGTAATCGGGCTAGTTGTCGCCGCGTGAAACGGGGGCCAACCAGCACCGAAGACCAAACACCACTCATACGCCAACATGTATTGTCCCTCTAGGAACGACCGTCTCAGGAAGAACTAGCCACTCATGTCAGTGGTGACAAGAGGAGCACGCGCTTCCGGGACAAATCCTTCCCAATGGAAACGCTGTGCGCGAACACATATAACTGTTCCTAATATCATAGGGAAATTTTGGCCACGGTTTCAAAAACTCATAAGTGTTGCAATTTCAGAATGTGCGACTATAAAACCATATAGTAAGGAAAATAAGCATTTTAAAAACACGGCCGAAAAATACGTGTGTGAACCAACAATACGGCGGCACACTGAAAAAAGGTTAACGTTTCTGGTTTTCCCTTGCTGCTAGTGAAATTTTGGAACCCACGGAGTTAATAAACTCCAACGGCTGACCTGGCGTTGTTTGGGAAATGCTCTTTGGTGGGAAGATAGGGGGAGTGACCACATTTTCCAGCAAGGGAGTGAGTAGTGTGAACACACGGATCAATGTCATCTGAGTATTCACAAACAATGCGTGCAGGCTCATGACAATACAGTAAATAGGCTGCGCCTGAGGGGAATGGATTGGTTATGTCGAATCCTTGAATCAGAGTTCTAATACTCTTCCTCGTCTCATCAACTACAATCATTGTCCTTAGCTCATACAATAAGATAAATAGTGGACGAAGTATAAAATGTACGAACATGATATTCCATAAGTAACGAATTGAACATATAAAGTATAAATGTATGAACATAGACGAAACGATTAACTTATATGATTCTCACTCAGATCTCTGTCTCCGGGATTGGGTTTTCATTATATGCGTGAGGGTTACAGAAATAGTCGAATGACTTTGAGACCAATATAAGCCTGCGTAGCAGGAGGAACTTCACTTACACTTTATCTATCTCTTTGTCTCTCTCCTATTCTCTTCTAAATGTTTTTCCACACCCCTCTTCACTTGGGAGAGAGGGGTATTTATAGGGTGGTTACGTGGAGTCCACTTCTGAAGCATGTTATAACCTTATCCTCTTGTGTCTTGTGCCGCTTACGCAGAGGTCTTCGTGTTCTCGGTTCTCTCTGCGTGTTCCGTTTGAATATTCAGTGCTATTTGCGCTTCCTCCACAGGATGACTGACACGTATGCTGTTTGAGGGTATTTAATTCGGACAAAACAAATCTAGCTACCCATTCAAAAGCTATATCGTAGTCCATAATTTTATCCCAACTAATGAGATGCCTTAACTAGGCAATAACAGTTCATATAACAGTGCAAATACGTATGTACATTACATAATCTTTTGAACGGAAAAGAGGAGGAAAAAGAAAGTATTTTATCAACGAAAAATAAAAGACAAGGGAATGCAGCCAAGGAAAGTATATACACATACAAAAGGAGCAAATCTTAGATGGAAATATATATTTTATGGCCACAAATCTGAAGAATCTATGAAAAATAATTGAAGTCATTTCATTGTTTTGTATTGCCACTGAGGAAAGGATAAAATAAAAGAACAGATAAGCTGGCTGTAAATAATTTTTTTTTCCCGTTTTTGTTGGTTGTTTTAACCTAATCAACAGTTATGTCTAATTTACTTTTAACCACATTACAATCATTCTTTTGGTTGTATGCAAATTTATGAAAGTACTGGTTATGTGTGTTCATTTCTGCATCACTTCATGTCCCTATTGTGCGTATAAGGTCCCATCTAGATATTCTAGGAATGTAATTTATTTATAAGCCATTCGATGTTTTGATCCATCTCTTTCTTGATTTCAGATTAATTAAATGGAGATTTTTTTCTGGTGGGTTGATTTCAGACCAAAGAATTGTTGGCTGCCCGACACCTTGTTTGCAAAATTTGATAAGCAACCTCTTGTTTCAGAAGATCATTACGAGTAGAAAACGATTCGACCCAGTCGACAAGCCGATTCATACTGAGTCAGACCAGAGTGTTATCCGATTTAATGACCATTGATTGAAGTAGTCTAGTAGTCTAAATTCGTACAGAAAAAGAAGAAAAGAAGACCTCCTCCACGCCACAGTCTTTCATACATTTGTGAATGTATTGTGTACTTCAATGCAAACAAGTTGATTCGGTCTCATTCTAGAGAGAGAAGGAAAAATAAAAGAAAGAAAAAACAGAGTGAGTGAGTGTGATTTGCTTTGCAGCAGCTTTTGCTTTTTAAAGTGATGTGATTTTGGTTTGTTTATTCAAAGGACTGTCCGGTTTAGTGTACAAAAAGAGTGAAAGACAGAGAAAGAATGGAGGAATGGACTAGGGAGAGGATATATTGCATTAGTGGTTAAGGAACCAATAAAGCAAGATTAGAAAATTGTAATTAAGTTGGAAGACTAGTAAAATCTACACACACTAATCTCAATCTCAGACCCATTCTCTTGAGATTCCAACTTCCTTTATTTAAAAAAATAGTAAAAGATGGAATTGAAAGTTTAATGGATGGCCAAACTCAGAGAATGTTGGATTCCTTCACAGGCCAAGCAATTTTCCCACTTTGATATTTCACTATCTTTTTGATGCCATTGTTGCTTTTTTCTTATCTTTTTAACTTATTTTGTTTAACAAAAACAAAAACTTACATTCAAACACACTCATCCATCTCAATGTGTATAAGAAGAATTCTGATTGACCCACCATACTGATTTAAATCTGTTACTATAGAAAAAAAAACATGTATATTAATAATGAATTCAAAAACACAAACATTCTTCTTCCTCCTCTCTTTCTCTCTAATAAATACTGTCTTCCTCCTCTAATCTTCTACACATACCCTTTTGTAGACAACAGTTATGATTGAAACACCCAGGTCTTTGTAATCCTTCTTTCTTTTGCATTTCTCTAGATTTGTTTCCCTTCCCCCACATTTTATTATACTATAAAAAATCTTACTCTTTTGTGTTGTTTTGAAGAACCAGTGGCAGGCATGATATTCTCTCTATAACCTGCTTTTCTTTTCTTTTCCATTTCCTTTTTTTCTTTCTTGGGTCTGACAATAAGATATGTGTGAGTGGATTTGTGTCATGGTAAGCATGAAGAAGTTTTCTCTTGTGTGATGTAATAAAGCAGCTTATGCCAAGCTCATCTCAAAAGAAAAGAAAAAGAAGAAGAAACCCATTCATAGTTTCACCTTTTTTCTTTCATATTACCTTCTCATTTGAATTCAATGGAAGTAAGGAGAAAACCAGTCATACATCTCTATATTTTGCTTTCAGTTTGGGTTTTTACTACTGCAACAAATGCTTTGCTAACTCCTAAGGGTGTTAACTTTGAAGGTAATTTCAATTTTACAAAATTTCTTTGTAATTTGAATGTGGGTTTTGGTTATTATCTTCATTGGAGATGATTTTTTTTTTCAAAAATGAGTTGTTGTTGTTGTTGTTGTTTCAGTTCAAGCTTTGATGGGTATTAAAAATTCTCTAGAAGATCCTCATGGATTACTTGATAATTGGGATGGAGATTCTGTTGATCCATGTAGTTGGGCCATGATTACTTGTTCTCCTGAAACTCTTCTAGTCACTGGATTGTAAGTGTTCCTCATTCAATTCAACAACATCTTCTGAATTTCTCTTATTACAATGAAGCAAGTACTTAATCAATGAAGTTGCTTTAAATGGTGATGCTATTACTTGCAGAGGACTTCCAAGTCAGAATTTATCTGGTTCTCTCTCTCCAAGCATAGGGAACTTAACAAATCTACAGATTGTGTAAGTGACAAAAAATAACTTAATCCCAGGCATTGAAGTTATCATATTAGTAGGTGTTACTGTTTTTGGCCATGTTTATCTGAAAGCAAACTTGTACTTGTTTCAGGCTACTGCAGAACAACAACATATCTGGTCCAATTCCATTTGAGATTGGAAGGCTGTCAAAGCTTCAAACACTTGATCTCTCCAATAATTTCTTCACTGCTTCACTTCCTACTTCTTTAAGCCATTTGAAAAGTCTTCAATACTTGTAAGTTAGAAATTTAATCGACTCGAATTTTGTATCTTCTTGTTTTGATTCGTGGTTCAAATCTGGTAATGAGTTTTTTGAATTAATCCCAGGAGGCTTAACAATAACAGTCTTTCTGGAGCATTTCCTCAGTCATTAACCAACATGACTCAACTTGCTTTTCTGTAAGTTATCTAACATCCTTATACTTTATTGATACAATTTGTTGTTGTTTTTCACATTTTCATGGAAATTTCTACGTAGTGTTACTGATTTTGTTTGGTCTAAATGTCTCAGTGACTTGTCTTATAATAACTTGAGTGGCCCTATACCAAAGTTTCCAGCTAGAACATTCAAGTAAGTCATCGTATAACGATTTTAACTTCCGGTTTTCGTTCCTTCTTTTGAAGAATTAGAATGAAACTAAAACTTTTCTTGCTTTCTTTCTTTTGTCAGCGTCGTAGGAAATCCACTGATCTGTGCGACTGGGTCGGAGCAAGAATGCTTTGGGACAGCACCAATGCCACTTATCTACAATTTGACCAGTTCACAAAGTATGTTTTTACTACAACTAATTTCCTCAAGTTTTTACCTTTTAGAAGAATGGACAACTTGGGCTGTTGTTTGGTTACTGAAGAAACTTCATAGTAAATCACTCAAATCCATCATCACAAATTTGAAATGTTTTCATTCTTCTCGCTGACTGACACTTAGTTCAAAACGGTTCAAACAAACAGTAGTTTAAACCATGAATGCAAGTGCTAGTTCTTTCATTATTCAAATGAACTCAAATTATCTCAAACTCTCTAGGTGCTCAACCAACAGGAAAATCTCGAAGTCACAAAATGGCCCTTGCTCTTGGATCGAGCTTGGCGTGCCTATGTCTACTCATTGTCGCATTTGGTCTACTGCTTTGGTGGAGGCAAAGATACAACAAACAGATATTCTTCGATGTGAATGGTTAGTTGCTATTTTTGTTGGTGTGTGTACTTTTATCTGGGTAGTTAAGAAGTAACAAAAATTGCAAAAGTTTATAGTTTGAGCATTCTCTTGTGATAACATCATTTTTGTGGATTCAGATCAACACCATGAAGAGGTTTGCTTGGGAAACTTGAAGAGATTTCACTTCAGGGAACTTCAAATAGCGACTGACAACTTCAATAACAAAAACATGATAGGAAAGGGAGGTTTTGGACATGTTTATAAAGGGTATCTCCAAGATGGGACTCTTGTAGCTGTAAAGAGGCTTAAAGATGGTAATGCTGCGGGAGGTGAGATCCAATTTCAGACTGAAGTTGAAATGATCAGCTTAGCGGTGCACCGAAACCTTCTAAGGCTGTGGGGGTTCTGCATGACATCCTCTGAGAGACTTCTAGTTTACCCTTATATGTCTAATGGGAGTGTTGCGTCCCGCCTAAAAGGTAACTAAAACAGGCATAAAGCCAGATTTCACCCACCGTATTAGTAGTGAAGCTGAAATATTTAGTTTTTCTTTTTAGTTTAATTGAACCAAGTTTTCTAATATCAATATGGTCTTTCCTTGCTTTTTACAGGAAAGCCAGCTTTGGATTGGGCTACTAGAAAGAGAATTGCTTTGGGAGCCGGTAGGGGTCTACTATACCTTCATGAGCAATGTGATCCTAAAATCATTCACAGAGATGTGAAAGCTGCTAATATATTACTTGACGATTACTGTGAGGCTGTGGTAGGGGACTTCGGGTTAGCCAAGCTTTTGGATCATCAGGATTCACATGTGACTACTGCTGTAAGGGGGACTGTGGGGCACATAGCTCCTGAATATCTCTCAACAGGACAGTCTTCGGAGAAAACTGATGTCTTTGGTTTTGGGATCCTTCTTCTAGAATTGATCACAGGCCAAAGAGCTCTAGAATTCGGCAAGGCCGCAAATCAGAAAGGAGCCATGCTTGACTGGGTATGCATTTCTTCCTCCATTATTTCTTTTGTCATTCCAGTACTATGTTGGCAAGGTAATACGGAAATAATTAACTGAGGCCACAAAACCATTTTTCAAATGTGAGGCTCCCGTCCCTGTTACACGAGTACTATCTTTAGATTTATGTTAACTCAAGCTGTGGACAACTTCTTCATCCAACAGGTAAAGAAAATTCACCTAGAAAAGAAGCTAGATATGCTTGTGGATAAGGATCTTAAGAGCGACTATGATCGGATTGAGCTTGAAGAAATTGTCCAAGTAGCTCTATTATGTACTCAATACCTTCCGGGTCAAAGACCCAAGATGTCCGAAGTGGTTCGAATGCTCGAAGGTGATGGGCTTGCCGAGAAATGGGAAGCTTCTCAAAGAGCTGAATCAACTAAATGCAGATCAGCTCATGAATTTTCTTCGTCAGAGAGATATTCTGATCTCACAGATGACTCTTCACTTCTAGTCCAAGCGATGGAACTCTCTGGCCCCAGGTAATATTACTTTTAAGAAAACGAAGGACTGATTAAATTGTTATGAAGAATCTTGACACTCATTTCAGTCAGAAAACAAGACATTCGAAAGGGATAAACAAAAAAGAAAAAGAAAAACGGATTGCGACATCCACTGATAGCAATAAGAGAGGAAGTATATCCATTGAAAATCGGTTCGATGAATTCGACAATTTAGCAGGAAGTGTTTGTTGTATAGTAATGGCATATAATTAGAGGATCAAAAGTAAAGGTCCTTTGTTATAGTAAATCATAAATGTACAGTGTCTGGTAAGAGGAGACCAATATTAATTAGATGGAGTGTAAGGTAATGTAATGTGAAGTTTTTGATAGTCAAGTGAAGAAGCATTATGTTTCACGCGTCTTTGATTTTGTATGAACTTAAGAATGCGATTGAAACAGCATCTGAAATGTTGAATTCAACAAAGAAGTAGCCACAATATCTAGCCACTAAACAAAGGATTAAAACAACATAATGATTTATATCTGCAGCATGTTTCTAGTTTCTGCTAACTAAGCAGAGGACAACATTTACATCCAATAGCCTCGGATATTCTTTGAAACAAGGACTGTCTCGTGTAAAATCAGAAAATATGTCCTCTGCAGTTCATCCAATTTAAGTTCAGAATCTCTTACTTCCGACAGTTCATTTCTCTGTGCCCATCTCTCTGCATGCTCCTGTGCCTCCTGTAGCCTTTCTACCTGACTAGGACTGAAACCCATAGAAAAGTTATCCGGCACTTCTCGTGACATATGAGTAAAAAGCCACACCATATTTTTCGCCTCTGGCTTCTTTCTCTTACTTTCCTCCTCCACCTCCATCTCTATACCAAATAAACTTAATTACTTCTGAAAATATTTCACTTTATGTTTTAGTTGTTCACAACACCACAATAACAAAGCTAATATCTTGAGAGTAAAACAATACCACTGTGTAAAACAATACCACTACTTAAGATGAAATTTGCTTGGCATTATAATGAACAGGGAGGTACGCATACCCAGTACACGTACTATAAACATTTGAGTTCCGAAACAAGGAAGGTACGCAAACCCAATATGCGTACAAAGCAGAATGTAATAGCTCGACCTTATAAGACTCAAAGAGACTCCACTGCCAAGGAAAGGGACCCGTAGGGGGTGAAACCTCATCACTCGACCGCTTTCCACGTAGATATGAAATAACCGTTTGTCAGGACGACTTCTCTTACGATGTTTTTGAGCATTCGAGCTAGCTGGTTTTCCATCATCCATTGATAGCCCTGAATTCGTGAATGGGGGGAGGTACGCGTAACCCAAAGGCCCGAGCTCTCGTGAACGAGTAAGGGTACACATGCCCAGTACACGTACCTTAGCAGACTGAATTCACAAACTGGTATATGTGTGTGTACCCCTACACATGGCTACCCAGTACGAATTGAGTTGGTTGCTAAAGCTCTTATAAACACTTCTAAAATAACTTTGATCACTAAATCACTTCATGTTTGTGAATCATGGTCTAATAAACACGATTATGCTTAAAAATTCGTAAGGAATATTTTCCAAGAACTATCATTGTACATGGTTCCAGAACCCTGAACCATAGCGTATATTCATCTATATAATTGCAAGACAAACTCCTCACATGCTTACATGAATTCCTAACAAGAATTTCATCTAAACTGAGAAAGTGCTTGCTTATCTCATATTGAATTCAAAGCTAACCATATTCTTGAAAATTTATAAATAAAGTGACTCAAACAACGGGGAAATTCAATTCCTGATACTTTTGTGTCCTAGTTGTTTGCTAGAGTCATCCTCAATTAAATTAGGTTCTTCTTGTCTACGAAATAAGCCGAATTGTTTGAGAGTTGTGAGGACTACACAAATATCAAAACTGTTTATAACTTTTTTGTAAATCGTTTAAGAAACGGAGTTCCAGACCCTGTTGCTAGGAAAGATAAGATTAGTTGTAGTATTTTTGAGTTGAATGAGAGTTTTCCATAAGATATTACTGAATTTTCAGAAATGTTCAATCCACTGCAACAATTTAACTTATCAATAAAGTTATTTTTTTTATTAAAAACAAATAATGGATTTGGTTCCACCCCATTACCAATTTGCCTGAAACCGTAACTGATTATAAAAGTCGGCTCCACTTCATAAACCAACGCACTCAGAACCAATCCCGATAAAAACTCTAGGTACCTATCCGTACGGGTATTAAGAAAACTATCACATTTTTTCCAAAAAAGTAACATCTTTCTGTTTTTGGGATCCAAATTATTGTTCTAGAAGTTTATCCTTTTATTTATAATCTATATAAATTAAACATAAGAAAAAAAAAAGGAGAAAATTAAAGTCAAAAGCTATCAAATACTTAGAATTTTGCTAAAAGAATGAATAACGAGTACCAAATCCCATGGTTGGACTTGATAAGATTTCAAGGTCTAAATCGGATAAAATCGTTGGGTATCTAAATAGCTAATGAGTATGATTATAGAACCCGGAATCGGATCCTAATTAAACGGTTCCAATTCAATCCCGGTAATCAGGTGATCATTGACAAACCTAATAAAAAAACATATGATTTAAAGGAGACTGAAACAAATTGTGGAAGAAAACTAAACAGGCAGAAAAGATGAAGATACCAAGTACACCAGCAATTCATTTTTTTTTAACTTACTAAGATAAACCTTCTGTGATCCTTGAATCTTATAAAGATTAAATATTAACTAGACAAGGCTATCTTGGATTTAATATTCATTCCAACCAAGGAATAAATTAAATGATCACTCGAGGATATTGATTAACGTACAATTATATTTACTTCAATTATAAAAGTTAAATAATATAAATGTGGAATAAAGTAAATAACACAAACACACAATATTTGTTAACGAGGAAAAATGCTTTCCAGAAAATCCATGGGACCTAATCCAGTTTTGTATACTCTCATAATTAAGTTGTTACATCAGTCACCACCCGCAACCTCGTGTGGTTGAGACTGCATAAATTACCCCTAGTTACCCAGTTTCCCTGCACATACAACGAATCTGTCCCATGTACGTGAATCGCTCAACAGAATCCGTTGTAAAGTGTTGCTTCACAATCCATTGTGAAGACTACCTCAATCCGATCCTTTAGGGCGCCTTCCAAAAACGGAAGGAACAACCTGATTGGAAACTACTTGCTGCCAAATCACACGCCAAAGATAATTAATGATTAAACTTCAGAGTCAAGGTTCTTCCGTTTAGATCCATTATATATACCAATAAAATATAAGATATGAAACTCCTTGATCAAGATTACCAAAATTAATCAATCTTGATTCTGCAAGTAAAGTTTGCAAAAGCAACAACTTGTTGATCTCACACGTCTTATATTTATCAACATAAATAACTTTTTTTTCATAGACGGTCGAGTTAAATAAATAATAATACCAAGATCAAAATATCAAAGTCTCAAACCTTCTTAATCTTCAAAATTAACAACCTGCACTTGATTTCACTATTAGATTCGTCTCACAGAACGGAGTTTAACATGGCAAATCAATAGTTCCATCAACAGATTCAGAATTACCGAATTTATATAGTCTGGTCTTCAAAGTTCTTGAACGGATTTATATCAGAAGAGAGAGACCATATAATAAGCAAGGACTTACCAATAAGATAACTATGTGTTAATTCAACTATAAGCTTTAAATAACGAAAACTAAATAACAGTCTAGTTTCTTTCCATAGGTACCATCAGTTAATCGAGCTTTTGCGCAAATTGAATCAGACTAATTGTCATTGTTGAATTAATTATCACACAACATCGGTGTATGAAAAAGCGGGGGTCTAACAGCCACACCCAATATTTCGCTTAGCAATCTGTATGGACTAACTCCAATATACTTTCAAGAGAATCAACTAGACAGTCATACTCAATCTTAAGAAAAGTATATCAAAGAGTTATATCTCAATTTCTCAATTCAATCTGGAATCAGACAAATAGGAATTCGCGAGCCCGATTTAATATAAGAAATAACTTGGACGGTATCAAAAACCAATATTCAAGTGTCAACCAATTTAATCAACAACCAAAGGTTGGATTCACAATTGATTGAACTTACGCACAACCTGTAATATTTCAATTATATTAACAAATATAATGCGGAAAAAAAATAACACAGACACCAGAAATTTTGTTAACGAGGAAACCAGAAATGCAGAAAAACCCCGGGACCTAGTCCAGATTTGAACACCACATTGTATTAAGCCTCTACAGACACTAGCCTACTCCAAGATAACTTCGCACTGGAATGTAGTTGATCCCTAACCAATCTCACACTGATCAAGGTACAGTTGCGCTCCTTACGTCTCTAAATCCCAGCAGGACTCTATGTACTTGATTCCCTTAGCTGATCTCACCCACAACTAAGAGTTGCTACGACCCAAAGTCGAAGACTTGATAAACCAATCTGTCACACACAAAAAAGTCTATTGAATAGATAAATCTGTCTCCTGGAGATATACCTATGAGTTTTGTTCTGTGTTTTGATAAATCAAGGTGAACATGAACCAATTGATATACCAGACTTATATTCCCCAAGAACAGCCTAGAGATATCAATCACCTCACAATAATCTTAATCGTATGGTGGTGAAACAAGATATTGTGGAATCACAAACGATGAGACGAATATGTTTGCGACTACTTTCTATCTTGCCTATCAGAGACTAAATCTCGAGTAAATCTTAGAGAAGATAGTACTCAATCACGATAGAAAACAGCAAGATCAGAACATGCAATTACAGAGAAAATAGTTGGGTCTGTCTTCACAATCCCAATGAAGTCTTCAAGTCGTTAACCTACAGGGTTTTGGAAAAAACCTAAGTTTAAAGGAAAATCGACTCTAGTCACAACTAGTATCACACAGGAGGTGTGGGGATTAGGTTTCCTAGTTGCTAGAGTTTTCCCTTATATAGTCTTCAAATCAGGGTTTGCAATCAATGCTACCGTGGTAACAAAGCATTCAAAATATTCATTGTTAGATGAAAACCTGATTAAACTCAAGCTAATATCTTTCATTTGTTAGATCGAACTTAGCTTATTACACACAAATGAAAAGTGATTTCATTTAAATATGAGTAACCGTACCTAAACGTTTATACCTTTGTTTGCTCAACAATAGTTAACCGAAGTTAGCCATATTCATATCAACCATATTCATCTTAACCATAACTAGTTCAAATGACTCAAATGAAACTAGTTCTAAGTTGTTCAATTGTTTATATTCTCATAAAAGTATACAAGACACAATTGAAGCAAAATCGATTTTGATTCACTCGAATCAATTCATGAACATTATAGCCACGGTTTGCAAAAGATTGCATTCCTTAATATATAAATGTATTAGTTCATGAACAAAACGATTTTAGAACATAACCTACTCAAGTATGCAATCGGGTACGCATACCTAAGTAGCCGGACTTGGACTGTGTTTGTCAGTATGCAAACGGGTACGCATACTGTCGTTCACATCCGAACTCAGTTGAATATAGTGCACGTAAGGGTACGCATACTAAAGTTCTCGAAGTTCAACTGACTTTGCCAGTACGCGTACGGGTACCCATACTATAGCTCCCGGACTTTACCTGAACTACCAGTACGCATACGGATATGCATACTAGATTGCCGGTCTTGGACTACACATATGCAAGTACGCATACTGTGATTATATCCAATCATTGTTAACTGTTCTACACTCTCATTTCAATCATTGAAACATTCTCGGAAGACGGGAATAGCTGTCTCATACAAACTATTAGCTTCAAAACAATTATCAAGTGATCGAATGATCAATACGCAACATTCCGAGTCTACATCAAATGACTGTCTCATAAAAATTATGTAAGATGTTACAAGGCGATTTTCACATGATCATCTTTTGACTTTCGTAAAGAATATAATATGAACTTGGTTAAAGCGAAAGCTTACCAACACATATTTCGAGAAATATGTAAGCGAGTTAAACTCAGCTCGAAATATCAAATGTATATAATCGAAGTCTATATAGATATACTACTTTTGTCTCAAATAGGAGATAGAGTAGATAGACTTTTGAGTGATAGATGAGTTCAAGTCTCCACATACCTTTTGTTGATGAAGTTCCACAAGATCCCCTTAGTAGTTCTTCGTCTTCAATCGATGAATGTCGTGAAGTCTGATGCTCAACTACACTTTCTGTCCTAATCCGAGACTTAGATATAAGTAGACTAGAAATCAAGACTTATATTTTTGACAACTAAACTTGACAAACAAGCTTGAGATAGCAACGCTTGCGATTTGGATCGAGCAGTGCTCTAAAAATCTTCCTTTTGTCAATTTTAGTGACAAAACTATCAGTACATATGGATTACAAAATAAATAAAATTTGTAGCTTCTCATCCAAATGCTTGATTTCCTTGGTTCTTCAACATTACTCGAAATCTTCGTCACGTCCAAGTACTCCAGTGATTCTGAACGTGTTCAAATCAGCATCATAGTTGTTGAGGATCCGTGGCTATAACAATGAGAAAACAGTTTCTCTTAATCATTTTTATATAGTGTCATAGTATTGTTACACAGCATCAAAGTCCAATTGTATCACAACTTTGAAAACAATACTATGGTGATATGTATCACTCCCCCTTAGTCAATAATTCATCTCACATGAAAACCACTCCCCCTTACATAATGATCCGTAAACCATATGTATTTGTAGTGTGAACTACACATTAATTATCCACCTTTCCGTCAATATAAATTGGCAAAGGTACGAAAACTAGTGGGATCCTAATGAAATTCTCATGGAGATACTTCATGAACAAAAGGAAACATATCAACTTTGTTTAGATGTAATCATATAGTCGAAACTAAGTGCATTCATCGAGGAGTTAATAAAGATACAAGAAAACTCCTACAATATTCCACAGCCGCACTCCCCACAAAGATTTGGCAATTAAGCACAAGTTCAATTAAGAACTCTCACCCATAAAATGTCATTCCCGAAAGAACAACAAGAGCGACGTTACTTTTACAAGAAAAGAAGGATTTCTTTGGACATTAACAAATCATATGAAACATGAATTTGTATCCAGAAAACTCAATTAAATTAACCACAAGAGAACCCATGATTAATTTAATCGGGAATGCTCACATAAGAGAACTTACGGAGACACACAGTATTTACACAAAGATGTGGATCAGGGAAAGACCAATACTGCGGAACATTCAAAGATTCATTCTATTTTTTCATCAATATTTTCATAAACACATATAATAGACTTAACCTTTGCAGACAAAAGTTCATCTTGTCTTCATCAATATTTGCATAATGATATAATAGGCTTAACTTTTGTTGTCAAAAGTTAATTCTATATTTTATCAATAATGACATATGATAGACTTAACTTTTGAGCAAAATATAAGACAATCACAGTTCACGGATGCAAACACACACATCCCAATACAAGTTGCAATATACAAAACCATAAAGATAAATATTGCAAAATCATCTTCCAAATAAACTTTAGAATTTAAATAAATAAATCTAAAAACATTGCAAGATGAAAAACGTTGGCAATAGCTATATGTACCTCACAATAATTGTTATTCCAAAACCTAGTTATCCTTCTTAAAACACAATAATAAATTATCATAAGAATTTTCCTAGACAAAATAACAGGAGATAAAGATTTTAATCATCATCTTCATCATCGGAAACCATCCAAGAGGCTTGAATCTTATCCATATCTTCTTTAATCTCGGGAAACTTAGTGGCAATCGCATGTAATTGTTCTTGCACGCATTTTACCTTGGAATTGATCTTACACACACCCTTGTGAATTTGATAAAGAAGACTCAAGGTGATAGGATCACAAGAACCGTAAAGGGAGTCATATCTTTTCCTTTTACAAGCATTCTCCTTCATATGTTTGAAAGTACAAGGATGCACAAGTTTGGGAGTTCCAATGGAGTTGCCAATAGGATCAATATAATATGCTCGACAAATTTGCTCAATTAAGCAAGGAAATCCTAAATTCTTGTTGGATGACGTCATTGAGAGCATTTAGAGTATGATGAATCCACAAATATCAAGACTTTTAGAACCCAATTCTAGGAAATATACTAACTCCGAAAACTCACGACTCCACCGAGAATTCTCAATTGTGGAGGGACGAAGATTAGATATACCAAGTTTTCCGAAAGACATCAACGCAATAATAAGATAATTAGTAGGAAATTTCCATTAAATCCTATCAACACTCTTGCCACAAATACCATTAGAAATGGTTTCATAAGGTATTTCTTCTCTTGGTCTAGAAAGGCAAAATTACCCAAGAGAATTTAGGTAATCCTTGAAATCAACTCTCTATTAACAAGAATTCTTTCTCTATTTATCATGGTCTTGAATTCCATGTCATCAAGATCAACATGATGGATGTTAGCATAGAAGATTCTAGTGAGAGTTTCAAAACCTTCACCTAGACTATTAAAGATGTTTCCAAGATTAAATTTTTCAAAACAAACCAAATCTTCTTTATGACCACTAATCATATCCAATTTCTTTTCTAGAATGAAACCACTAGAAGAAATCCTTTCAAAGATCTTACTAATAGAATCATTGACAAATCTAATTCTAATAGAATCTTGATTTTGAGGTATAGTCATGCTAGAAGATGATGAATCCAAGTTTTTTGAAACCTTCTTTGAAACCTTGAAATTTCCCATGAGACCTAGAAATTGAGAGCACAATAAGAAGGAAGAACTTAATTGATTTGCTCCTTGATGATGAGTAAAACCCTTAATCACTTTTGACTCTCCAAAGATGAGTTTTAATGGAGATGATACATGCACCCTAGAAAAGTTCACGTACGCGGACTAGAGAAGGAACAAGAAGGGTACGTGTACCGTACTTCATATATAACCAAATATAGGCTTGGACCCATTCATGAGCCGCGACATGCAAAAAAAAAAAAACATGATTTCTTAAAGCGTTCAACAACCAAGGTTCTCACACAGAAAGGATCCATACAATGCAGTTAAAGGATAGTAGAAAACACTACATCATTTTAATTAACCTTGGGTAAAGAAAAAAACTTATCAAGGAATTTTTCCTCAAAGAAAAATATTAGAAATAGATTAACCAAAAACACAAACAATAATCAAACCGTTACTTGCCGCATCTCAAGTTATATACAAATGAGGTAGAGCTGAGCTTGTTACCAAGAGGATGATGTGCAGAGAGATTCTCATGCAAATTTTCCGGCTGATATTTGTGAAATGTACCAGAAGTATAGTCATAGTAATGATGATACTCATGGTTAATAGAATTTCTTAAATCTTTTTTCTTATGACCAAGGAATGACGTTTTCCGACAATAAGAACCTACACCGAAATCACCAGAAATCTTTTTATCAATTTCACATGAGTTGGTGTTGGAGCATTTCTCGGTTGAACCCATTAGCGTTGGTATGTCAAGTTAGTTGTCAATTTTAGTTTCCAAAATGCATTCTTGATTTAGCATACTAAAGATAGTTTCAGACTAGATTAGGTCTAAGAAGTTGAATCGAAGCTATCCTTAAAGGATGAAGATTGAAGAATACAAGAAGACATCAACAAAGGTATGTGATTGATTTCATTTGGATTCTTGTTAAAATCTACCTTTCTAATCTATCGAGATAAATGCTTACTCTATGGAACAATTCCTATGACGATAAATGTACATTTATGTATATATACTTGAGGTTATTTGATTCATGACCTTGGTGATAATAACCTTTATCCCTGGAAATGATATCATGTTATAGTGAATGATCTTACGAATTCAACGAGCCAAGAGTCACTCAATTCCGAGTTATAACGATGAAGTTATGAGTGATTTATTAAAGTAACAATTATAAGTGTTGTTATAATTGTTACAGTTCGTTAGTAGGAAACAATCTATGGACTGTTTGTAACGGTTCACGGACTTGGTCCCAATTGCATGACTAAAAGGCATTTTTGGTTAAGTTGGTGATGTTTCCTTATCTAGGCAAGATGGCTATTAATCCAAATATATTTGATTACCATATTAAAGTGTTTGTGATAACTTTTAATTCCTGCATAAGTTAAAATGTGATTTATTCACATAAATATAATATTTGCTAATTAATTATTTATTTAATTATTTTGGCAAGAGTTGTAACTTAGGAAAGACTCCCAAAATTAGGAGAGTCTTGAAAAAGGAAAATAGCTATGCTTAGTTTTCAAGCTACCTTTCACTATAAGTAAAGGGTTCATGAGTGCTACACGTTTTTATCCCCTTTGGAAAATTTGTGTAAGCTTCATAAGGTTGTTTTCCATGTCTTTTGTTCTTCGTGAACAAGAGTGGGATAAAAGTATTTGTATTGGGGATCACAAAGCCGAGTTGGATTTAATCTTCATGATTGATTATACAACTTGTAATCTAGGTTTTTCACCTCTTGTCTATTCTAAGGTTTTGTCTTTTGATATAAAACCATTCAAGAGTTGTTGATCATAAACCCTAGGTTTTGATAGATTTCAGTTTCCGATCGTATACCAACACTTGTTAGTCGAAATCAGAAGCTAGAAAGAAAACTTCGATTAAGGTATCTCATAAAAAACCTTAAGAAGTTTTAAACAAGATATCTCTATATTTATTCTAGTTGTTCTTGTTGTAGAATCATTAGGTTTATCTTCTTTTATTGAAGAGTATAATAATTACTAATCTACAAGTTTGTTTTGATATTACTTTTACCTAGTAATTGTTTTTATCAAAATAAACACAAGATTCCCAAAACCTTGATTTACATCTAAAGGGAAATCAAATCGGTGTTTTGTGCAAACAAAAGATCGAATCGTATCAATCGTGTTGTTGTATCTTCTAAAGAGAGCGTTGGGTTCTGCTAGAAGATTTACGAGAAGAATTCCTAAAGACGATCGGTGTTGTGCTAGGAGTTTTATTAGTGCTGAAGCAGGTATTACATCTAATCCGAATAGGTAGTAGGAAATTGGTGTAACAGCTTATAATCAGTGTGTGTTTATTCTGGACTAGGTCCCGGGGTTTTTCTGCATTTGAGGTTTCCTCGTTAACAAAATTTCTGGTGTCTGTGTTATTTCTTTTCCACATTATATTTGTTTATATAATTGAAATAACACAGGTTGTGCGTAAGTTCAATCAATTGTGAATCCGACCTTTGGGTTGTTGATTAAATTGATTGACACTTGGATATTGGTTTTTGATACCGTCCAAGTTATTTCTTATATTCAATCGGGCTCGCAAATTCCTATTTGTTTGATTTAGGATTTAATTGAGAAATTGAGATATAACTCTTTGATATACTTTTCTCAAGATTGAGTCTGACTGTCTAGTTGATTCTCTTGAAAGTATATTGGAGTCAGTCCATACAAATTTCCAAACGAATTATTGGGTGTGGTTGTTAGACCCCCGCTTTTTCAGTTGGTAGTAAACATAGTTTGTACATCATGAATACATGATTTGACAGGTACAAAACTTTTATCAAAACGATTATTTTCCTCAGTCGAATTAAGTTTTTCTAAGAATTTAAAAACGCTTTCAAAAGATATAAATAGATCTTTGTCAATTGATCCATCATGATAGTATTCCCCAAAAGATTAAGAGTTAATCTAGTGAGATTCCATATCTTTAAGCGTTGACCACGTTTTCTCGAACGATTTTTCTTAGAAGGACTTCTAAATTTTCCTTTATACTGTTTCTCATCATCTAATTTTTTCAAATTCTTAGATGGAACAAGATTATCATGAGAGACCAGAGGTCTAATGGACAATAAGCTCAGAACAGTCTTTAAGGAATTCTGGCACGCGTTACAAATACCTTGAGCAAGTTTCCCAAAGAAATTTCCATAGGGACATACTTTAAGGATCAGTCAAACACAAACTTATTAGGTTTATAGTGTTTGCCTGCTCTGATACCAATTGAAAAGGCGGGAGTCTAAAAACCACACCCACTATTTCGCTTAGCAATCTGTATGGACTAACTCCAATATACTTTCAAGAGAATCAACTAGACAGTCAGGCTCAATCTTAAGAAAAGGTTATCAAAGAGTTGTATCTCAATTTCTCAATTCAATATGCAATCAAACAAATAGGAATTTGCGAGCCCGATTGAATATAATAAATAACTTGGACGGTATCAAAACAAATATCCAAGTGTCAACCAATTTAATCAACAACCAAAGGTTGGATTCACAATTGATTGAACTTACGCACAACCTATGATATTTCAATTATATAAACAAATATAATGTGGAAAAGAAATAACACACACACCAAAAAATTTATTAACGAGGAAATCGCAAATGCAGAAAAACCCCGGGACCTAGTCCAGATTTGAACACCACACTGTATTAAGCCGCTACAGACACTAGCCTACTCCAAGTTAACTTCTGACTGGAATGTAGTTGAGCCCTAACCAATATCACACTAATCAAGGTACAGTTGCGCTCCTTGCGTCTCTGAGTCCCAGCAGGACTTTACGCACTTGATTCCCTTAGCTAATCTCACCCACAACTAAGAGTTGCTACGACCCAAAGTCGAAGACTTAATGAACCAATCTGTCTCATACATAAAAGTCTATTCAATAGATAAATCTGTCTCCCACAGATATACCTATGAGTTTTGTTTCGTCTTTTGATAAATCAAGGTGAACAAGAACCAATTGATATACCGGACTTATATTCCCGAAGAACAGCCTAGAAATATCAATCACCTCACAATAATCTTAATTGTATGGTAGCGAAACTAGATATTGTGGAATCACAAACGATGAGACGAAGATGTTTGTGACTACTTTTTATCTTGCCTATCGGAAATTAAATCTCGATCCAATCTTAGAGAAGATAATACTCAATCACGATAGAAAACAACTACATCAGAACATGCAACTATAGAGAAAATAGTTGGGTCTGGCTTCACAATCCCAATGAAGTCTTCAAGTCGTTAACCTATAGGGTTTTGGAAAAAACCTAAGGTTAAAGGAGAATCGACTCTAGTCGCAACTAGTATCACACAGGAGGTGTGGGGATTAGGTTTCCCAGTTGTTAAAGTTCTCCCTTATATAGTCTTCAAATCAGGTTTTGCATTCAATGCTACCTTGGTAACAAAGCATCCAATATTCACTGTTAGATGAAAACCTGATTAGACTCAAGATAATATCTTTCAATCGTTAGATCGAACTTAGCTTGTTACATACAAATTAAAAGTGACTTCATTTAGATATGAGTAGATGTACCTAAACGTGTACATCTTTGTTGGCTCAACAATAGTTAACCGAACTTATCCATATGAACACTTTCATATCAACCATATTTATCTTAACCATAACTAGTTCAAATGACTCAAATGAAATTAGTTCTAGAGTTGTTCAATTGTTTATATTCTCATAGAAGTATACAAGACATAATTGAAGCAAAATCGATTTTGATTCACTCGAATCAATTCATGAACATTATAGCCAAGGTTTGCAAAAGATTGCATTCCTTAATATATAAATGTATTAGTTCATGAACAAACCGATTTAGAACATAACCTAATCAAGTATGCAAACGGGTACGCATACCTAAGTAGATAGACTTGGACTGTGTTCGCCAGTATGAAAACGGGTACGCATACTTTCGTTCACATCCGAACCCAGTTCAATATAGTGCACGTATGGGTACGCATACTAAAGTTCCTGGACTTCAACTGACTTCGCCAGTATGCATACTAGATTACTGGTCTTGGACTACAATATGCAAGTACGCACAGTGTGTTTATATCCAATCATGGTTAATCGTTCTAAACTCCCATTTCAATCATTGCAACATTCTCGAAAGACGGGAATAGCTGTCTCACACAAACTATTAGCTTCAAAGTAATTTTCAAGTGATCGAATGATCAATACGAAACATTCCGAGTCTACATAAAATGTCTGTCATACACAAATCATGTAAGATGTTACAAGGCGATTTTCATAAGATCATCTTTTGACTTTCTTCAAGAATATAAGATGAACTTGGTTAAAGTGAAAGCTTACCAACAAATATTTAGAGAAATATGTAAGTGATAGGTGTAGAATACACCTTATTTACTATCTATTGTTTACGCTTTCTCTGCTATGTTTTCTTGTAAATTATGTACTTTACGTGTGGTTTGGAGTTATTAGGTACTCTGAAGTCATACGGAGAAAAAGAAGAAGAAATCACCCAATTTGAACAAAAGGGAAAAAATTATCATTTCCCGGGCAAGCATTATCGGGAGCCCGGCTAAGGTTAAGGGGAGGTGCTATTTGGGTGGTTCTTGTACATTTGGGTGTCTGAATCCTGCCATATAACCTAACCCTAAGTCGCCATTCACTCAATCATTTTGCACCTGAAATTGAGAAAGAAAAGCAGCAGAGCTGCTGTTGGTTCCTCCGAGAGTTGAGAGATTCAGGGGATTAAGAAGATGATTGAGATGGTGAAGGTGGATTAACTACAGTATGAGCAGCTGAAGCCATTTCTGAATCGATGAGAAGGAGGATGTTGTTGGTTTTGAATTTTATTTGGAAGATGAGCAAGAAAGGTGATCTGATGAAGATGATGGAATTTAGGTCATGAATTAAATGGGTTCGATCTGTGAGACGTGAAGATGCTGTTGCTGTTCTTGAGATTCAAGACATCAGAGATGGGTTAATGGCAGAAATTGAATAATGGGTTTGTGGCTGTGGATCGAGTTAGTTGCTGATATAATTGAAGTTAATGGATGAATGGGTTACTGGAGAATCAAGGGTTGAGACAAGAATCCGATGCTGTGATTTGAAAGAGAGAATCGAAGAGGTGATGTTGCTGTAGATCTTAGAAATGGAAGAAATGGGTTAGGAGCAGTATTGAGATTCAAATAAAACAATTGCAATGCAGATAGAATTGGTACTGCAGATTATGGATAGAATTGAAGGTGAGGCAGAGATGTTGGTGATGCGGTAGTGTTCTTGATGATTTCAGAAGCTAAGGAAGATCGGTACAGGTCACTTAAGGTTTGAGTTCTGCTGTGAATTTGAGAAACAGATATTGATGTTGTTGATAATTGAGAAGAAGAATTGGAGATGTGTTCCAGCAGTTGATCGAATTAGGAGGATGTGTTTGAGTTATTTAAGTTACAGAGCATATACTGATGCCGTTATTACTGGCTAAGGAGGAGTTACTAAATCAGGCAAAAGAAGAAGCTACAAAGAATGGGTTGTATGGTTTGTAAGAAGTGTTGGTGTTGTTGGTTGAATGAGTAAATGTATGCCTAGGAATTGTGCAGGAATTGAAGAACGGAAAAGCCTGAAATTGGCCGGAGATAACCAAAATACAGACATAACTCGGCTGGAGTTTAGTTCTGATGAGTTGACTCAGTGACTCGTTAGGCTGGCTCGGTGATTCAGACTACTCAGATCAGTTAGGCGGCTAACTAAGAAGCTGACTCCTCCTTCCCTTGACCAGGTGACTGACATATAGTTCAGCTGTTAACTTTAACGACACAGTGACGGAATATTCCCTCGACAACAGAATCTCAGGTAGCTGGCAGCACTATCCGGTGCCAATTCAGGCCAATTTCCGGTGGTACCAGTAACAATTCCGGCGACCAAAAATTACAGCTTTTTGTGTGAGTTTCTCTCAAGGGTATGAAGACCTAGATTTGGAATTGGATGAAGAGTTGGGCTTGAATTTGGAAAGAGAAGATGGAAGAATTTTATAAAGACAAGGATTTGGAATGTGGAATTATTACGGGAAAGAGATTCTAATTCTAAGAGGAATGCAAGCAAATTGAAGCCTATAAATAGAGAAGTTCTCTACTTTTTTCTACACACTTCTACACTTTTACACCTCAACACACACAACACTTCTCTTTTCTTTATTCTTTGTGTGAACTCCTTAACATGAGTAGCTAATTTTATTATTGATTGAAAATGAATTCCTAGTTCTTGACATGTTTTGAGTTTTGTTTTAAATCTGCTTTGAAGTTTTCACATAATTATCGTTTGTTTTTACTAATTGGAATGTTTATAAATCATGGTTGTTTGATAGATTATTTAGAGTGCACACTGAATTGATTTGTTAACTCAACCTAAAGCTAGTAGAAGTTAGGGAATATGTAATCGTTCTCGACTCTTTATACAAGTAGAAAACACGAGACCTTGCAGAGGGATTATGTGGAGCAATTGTGTGTGAAAACAACGCTAGAAAGTGACCCAAGCGAACCGAGTTTAACTACTAGTACTTAACCTAAATTCATAAATCTTAATGCGTTCGGGGAATTACATCTTTTAAGAGAACCTCAAGGTGGTTCTTTTGAATAGAATCTGATAACTAAGCGGACCTGTTACTCAGTTAAACAAGGAATTTTTGGGTTAGCTAAGCGAACCTGCTATCCTACGGTTGGTGATAATCTGTGACTAATAAAAAGGTGGAAAAGAACATAACTTGATCATTGTTTTGCAACGAAGAACGATTCCTTGATCTAATCTCTCCTATTGATTTCCTTTATCTTTTTTATTGCTTTGTTTACTTTCTTTTGTTTTTAAAATCTAAAACCAAAACCCCCCTTTTGTGACATTATAAGACAACTAAAACCTCTTGCTCCTCGTGGGAACGAACTTAACTACCACCATATTACTTGTTAATTGAGTGGAAAAATATTCACTAATTTGTTGTGGTTACGGCACGCATCAAATTTTGGCGCCGCTGCCGGAGAGCAGCGGACGATTTTAGTTGTTTTTATTTTTGCTTTATTCTTGCTTTGTTAGATTCTATATCGTATCTAACTTAGTTTTTGAGAATCTTATTTCAGGTACTAGTTTTCTATGTATGGTGGACAAGAGCAAGCATATTAAAGCAATCAATGCGGTTTTCAACCTCAACATTACGACAACTTCCAACCATTTTTAGGATACAATCAAAACCAATCTTTTGGCTATGAGAAATTTCCTACAGAACCTTATGGATATTCTCATACATATCAACAACCTTGTAGTAGGTATGTAAGTCAAGCACCAAGGTGGGATAAGTCTACTTCTAATTGGCTTCATTCGAGTTGTATGCAGATTATGAATGAATTGCAAGATATGCGACAAATACTAGACCAACTTGACCGTGATAGAAAGAACGTCGCACAAACCAATTTCTACAACACTTTTTCTTACCCGACTCCGGATCGTAGTTATGATCATTCACTCATTCAAAGGGAAGAGTCCTGGGAAAGAGAACCTATTGTAGCCAATTGTGGTAAGCGTGTGAACGTCAAGAAACTTTCACAGAAATTATACAAGTTGGAAGATGATGGAACCTCGGAAGAGCTTGTCGCAGAAATTAGTAGGACCATTCATATGGAACTTATGCGACGTTTGGATAAAGGTTATGAAACCGATGAAGATTCTTATTATAGTGAGTCTGAAAGTGAAGATGATTGTGTTGAAAAGGACCAACCTTTGGAGACTTTTGATGACGCTAGTGTAGCTTACTCGAGCCTTGATCTTAATAATGATCAATCACCTATTTAAAAGGTAGAGCTTGAGGAAGATGCAATTAGTGCTTTTAAAAAATTCCTTAGGGAAAGATATGAGTCCACGGTAGTGTATGAGCGTCGCAACAATGAGGAAGTTATTCCAACTCCGAATCATAATAACGATCTTTCGCTTATTCAAAAGGAAGAGACTGGGTGTGACTTGCCTATTGTTATAAACGGTGTAACACCCTGACAAGAAGAACTTACAATTTATAACGACGAGAATCATTTTAGTGAATGGCCTGATTCCGATGATGAATATGTTGAAGAGATAATGCTCGATAATGAAACCAAATTGATTGAATTCGTGGAAGACCCAATTGAACTTGCCAAAGATTTTAATGATGCCAAGAATTTGGTTAAGGTAGAAAACGACGAAGAATGGTTGCAAGGTTTGATAGAGGACCACTATATACAAGAGGTAAGTAATTCACTTGAATTTTTTAAGGATGAAGAGGATTCCGTAATACAAGAAATTTTGCAAGGTTTGTCTAAACCTTTGCATATTGATTCTTCTCCTTTATCTCTTATTGGTTTGAATGTACGTGATTCGAAAGTATTTTTGGATGATTTTGTTTCTCGATATCCACCATTGGAAACACTTCATGCTAACATTATGCAGGTTTGCCAAGAGGAATACATGGAAGTTCCAAAATTCTATGTTCTTTATATACTTCCGAGTGTGGACAAGAATAAGTGTTGGGGAAATTTCTATCGGGCAATAATTTCACTATTATTTTATTGTGCTAACATTTGTATGGAGTTATTGTTTGCAAAACAGGTACTATGGGTGGATCCCCAAATTTTCCGATTGTTAGTATATGGGGAGTGAATCTTACAAGTGGCAAGTCGGGCCGTCGACTTTAAAACAAGCGCTAAATGGGAGGCAACCCATATGTTTTGTATTTCTTATCCTTTTGTTTTTTGTTTTTCTTATTTATTTTTTCTTGTTCCATATCATGTTAGGATTTCCCACCTTGACTTTACTAGGAGGATTCAATTACATTGAGGAAAATGTAAGGTTTAAGTGTGGGGGAGTGGTTAAGCATTTATTTTAAAAAAAAAATTTGCATAAAACCTCCAACTTGTAGATATTTTAGAGTCACTAGCATACTTCTAGGTATGTTTACAAAGAGAATTCTGACCGACATAACTGAACTTGGAAGTGTTAGGGAACCACGTTCGGATTTCTTACTTGTTAGAGTGTTAAATAATGGATTTAATCATGCCGGTGATGCAAATGAGGAGCAGGGAGAAATGCAATATTAGAGTTGTTGATCAATCATTAGCAGAGACTACCCGTATTTATATCATGTTAGGCACCGACCAAATTTTATTTGTAATGGACTAAAAAAGCTTTCTTTTGAGTGTGTGTCACCGTACGTTAATTCCTGGTAGAATGGTGAGCTACCCAACCTCCCACCAATAGAAGCACTACTCTTTGATCTCTTGAGTGATAATTTTGTCAATCATGAGGATGACCTCTATAGATGAAAGCCTCCTTCTTGTAGTTCGATTTGCAGTTAGCACCATTCTCTCTCTCGACAACAACGGGTCCATAGAAACACCATCATCATCAACAAGGGAGCGATATCAAAATCTACAAGGAAAGTTGAAGACGTTCAAGGTTTACAAGCAACGGAACAAGAAAAAGGCAAATTTCATATTCAAGTAAAGCAACATACAATGAGGATAATATATACATGTTGAAGACTTATTTACAAGAGCAAAGAAAAGCAAAAGGTGAGAATTATTGAAGTTTATGATTTCGAGACGATACAAGTTGTGAAGAATCAAGCGGTAAAGTACTTTTCCCACGGCCATGGTTTGTTTTTATTTTCACTTTGTTTTGTATTTTATTTCTCTTGTCTAAAAAAAAGTAAAAAAAATTGATGACGAGAGAATCTTTTTATTATTTTTGGTTTTATTTATTTAATAAGCCGTGGGGAAGGAAAAATCTACAAGGAAGTTTCAAGCAACAAGGACTTTAAGGAAAAAGTTTACAAACTGTCAAGGATCTACGAAATTCAAGAGTTTATCATCAATAGTTGAAGCCGAAGACGAAGACCAAGAAGATAAAGACGAGGAGCAGGAGATGCTTCTATTGGATGATGTGAGAGTGGTGTTATCATCATTGCAATCGGATGTGAAGGTGAGTAAGTAATCTTATCGTCGATAATAGTGGTTGATTTCCTTTCTTATAGATCGTCAGAAAAAATGGTTTTTCAAAATATTAAAAGATGTGGGTTTTTAAAATATTTCGGAAGTTGTCCTTCCCACCATTCAACGTGTTCCGGGATTTATATCTTCAGTCCTACCTGCACACGTGTGAGAACCATAAAAGTATGTCTTTTCATAAAACCCTTTTTGGTGAGGCAGAAGTCGAGTCGAAATTCTTATTGATCGCTCTCAAACACGCGTTCTATCATGGTGTGGTTATTTCTCACTTAACATTTAAGAATGAAAATATGTTCTTTAGTATTTCTAACTTCTTATTACAAGCATCCAGAAATTCAACGTCCTCATAGCTCTTTGGATACTTGGGACGCTGGAACGCTTTGAATTTGTAAGTTTTAGTTTGATTTGCTCGAGGACTAGCAAAGTCTAAGTGTGGGGGAATTTGATAGGTGTAGAATACACCTTATTTACTATCTATTGTTTATGCTTTCTCTGCTATGTTTTCTTGTAAATTATGTACTTTACGCGTGGTTTTGAGTTATTAGGTACTTTGGAGTCATACTGAGAAAAGAAGAAGAAATCACCCAATTTGAACAAAAGGGCAAAAATTATCATTTCCCGGGCAAGCATTATTAGGAGCCCAGCTAAGGTTAAGAGGATATGTTATCTGGGTGGTTCTTGTACATTTGGGTGTCTGAATCCTGCCGTATAACCTAACCCTAAGTCGCCATTCACTCAATATTTTTGCACACTTCTACACCTCTACACGCACAACACTTCTCTTTTCTTTATTCTTTGTGTGAACTCCTTAATATGAGTAGCTAATTTTATTATTGATTGAGGATGAATTCCTAGTTCTTGACATGTTTTGAGTTTTGTTTTAAATCTACTTTGAAATTTTCACATGATTATCGTTTGTTTTTACTAATTGGAATGTTTATAATTCATGGTTGTTTGATAGATTATTTAGAGTGCACGCTTAATTGATTTGTTAACTCAACCTAAAGCTATTAGAAGTTAGGGAATACGTAATCGTTCTCGACACTTTACACAAGTAGAAAACACGAGACCTTGCAGAGGGATTCTGTAGAGCAATTGTGTGTGAAAACAACGCTAGAAAGTGAACCAAGCGAACCGAGTTTAACTACTAGTACTAAACCTAAATTCATAAATCTTAATGCGTTCGGGGAATTACATCTTGTAAGCGAACCTTAAGGTGGTTCTTTTGAATAGAGTCTGATAACTAAGCGGACCTGTTACTCAGTGAAACAAGGAATTTTGGGGTTAGCTAAGCGAACCTGCTATCCTACGGTTGGTGATAATTTGTGACTAATAAAAAGGTGGAAAAGAACATAACTTGAATCATTGTTTTGCAACGAAAAAAGATTCCTTGATCTAATCTCTCTTATTGATTTCCTTTATCTTTTTAATTGCTTTGTTTACTTTCTTTTGCTTTTAAAATCTAAAACCAAAACCCCCCTTTTGTGACATTATAAGACAACTAAAACCTCTTGATCCTCGTGGGAACGTACTTAACTACCACCATATTACTTGTTAATTGAGTGGAAAAATATTCACTAATTTGTTGTGGTTACGACACGCATCAGTAAGCGAGTTAAACTTAGCTCGAAATATCAAATGTGTATAATCGAAGTCTATATAGCTATATGACTTTTGTCTCAAATAGGAGATAGAGTAGATATACTTTTGAGTGATAGTTGAGTTCAAGTCTCCACATATGTTTTGTTGATGAAGTTCCACAAGCTCCCTTAGTAGTATTTCGTCTTCAATCGATGAACGCCATGAAGTAATGCTCAACTACACTTTCTATCCTAATCCGAGACTTAGCTATAAGTAGACTAGAAATCAAGACTTATAGTTTTGACAATTAAACTTGACAAACAAGCTTGAGATAGTAATGCTTGCGAGTTCGACCGAGCAGTGCTCTAACAGTGTGTATCATGAATAGTTTGTAAGAATACAAAGCTCCACTATTTGTAGTGTTATGACCAAGCTTGTTTGGAAACAAGATCTACTAAAATCGAAAACCAAAATATATTAAATAAATATCATTTCTGATTTTAGAAAAGATCTTGATGTATTAACATGCTTAAATCATTTGTAATCAATACAAAATATGGTTTCCAAGATATATATACATCTTGAGATATCCTACTAGTATGATAATATTAACTAGTTGCAAGTCGGTTGCAGATCCTCGGTGCCCGAAATCCCTCTGTCCCTCTATCCCCACCTATGAAAGAATAACACGTGTCCATTACTTTAACAGTGTATAACCCGTCGTCAACTCCATTAAATTATACCATGAACTCCAATATGAAAATAAACCAAAACAAAATTCTTCTTCAACCTTTCGAAGAAGAAAAAATCTTCTCTTGCAAAGTTTGTTAAACACTGTGAACGCTTTATTTTTGCATGAGATTTTGAATTTGTTACCAATAATCATGATGATTTCGTATATTTATACTAAAACCCTGCTTCAAACAAAAAAAAAAACCAAAAACCCTCCGATAAGATATTTATTTTAGAATTAGCATAACATAAACACATGGAAAAACCACGATTGATCAATTGAATCAGAAGAATTATTACAAATTCTCTTAATTTTTTAGATAAGCTTGATTAAGAGGTTTTACTTTTTCAAAATTCCTTTATTGTTTGAAACCAAATCTCTCTGTTGATTTTGCTATCTTTTTTTATTTTTTACACATAATTAATTCCTTCCATGATCATTGCTAAATTAGTTAACTGTGATCTAAGGGTTTCATGAAAATCTAAGGTTGCACTTGCAGGTAAGAAATTGGGCTTACTGTGTTAGAGTCTTAGAGAAAAGACGAAGATGCTTCTTGATTATTTTTACTTTTTCTGTTTTTAAAAATATTGTAAATTTTATTGAATTAACTCTGTTAACCATTAAATATGTGGCTTATTATGATAGGTAGCGACAAAGGGACAGGAAGATTTTGGGTACAGAGGATCTGCGCCCTTGCAAGTCCATGCGCTTTGCTAAATTAGTAAACTTGCTATGTGCAATATTCTGGGAATGGAAATCACACTTAATAATGATTCCAAAGATGGAATCGAAAATTTAATCTCAAGATATTAATAGGATCTTCCTTGAGTATAAAAGGAATAAATTTGAATAATAGTATAAGGTTTGACCTGGTATTTCCTGATGGAAGGTATTTATAATATTTCCACAATAATAATATATTAGAGTTAAATATGTGTTTAATATTGTTGACATAAAAATTTCCTGTTCAAACTGCATTTGTGCGGAAATCTAAAAGATCAAAAATAAAACACAGAGATTTTGAAAATATGCTATCTTAGGATCGGTCTAGGGATGAATCCTGAATCCTTGTTTGAGTTTCAAATGTAAATTCAAATGCAAAAAAAACTTAAAGAAACTTAAAACATGCCAAATAAATTTATTTTAAGCATGTTTCAAATTTCGGATTCACAACTATATTAATGTATCTAGTATCTATTCTTTTTTTCTTTGCGAATAATCAACAAAAAGCTTCATATTTATGTTATGTCGAAGTCATGAAAGTATAGAAAGCTATACTGCATAACTTAATACAATAAGTTGAAGAAGCTTCGAAAACTAAGTTTACTTATGAATGATTGTTTAAGAAAGTACACACAGATGCAAGAAAGAGAAACTAGTAACATTGTATGGGTATTAGAAACAACCTTTACATTGCTTTGCATTCTGAAATGGAATCAGTTGGTAAACTGAGATAAAATATCTGACACAATCTCTGATGGAGAAAACGAAAGTTCCCCACTGAAACCGAAGTTGAGGAGAAGAGATTTCAGAACAAGAAGAATAATAATTAGGGTTTTAGGGAGAAAGGGGGATTTGGATTGAGAAACTATATAGTTCCTATTTTTCTCCTAAGGTTTGGACACCTCCTATCCTAAAATGGATGTTTAAAAAACGGGTTTGAAAATTTTTGAATGGTCAATACAAAAGTAACTCAAAGTCAAGATTTGAGTTATGTTCATTTTCAAGCCAAAATCCCAATACTAGGTAAAGTATAACTCTATAAGAAAATACAAGCTTAAAGAAGCAAACAAATGCTTAAAACCACGGGGCATCATGAGTTTTTTTTCTTTCTTTTTTTGACAGAAAATGTATTGATATTCCTATAGGAATTCTTTTACTAGTAATTATGATATGCAACACATATTATGTCAAATATTATATGGAATTGATTAGACTATAGTAGTGAATTTCTCAACACTTGTAACGTGTCACTGATGAAGATCTACATTAACAATCACCCAAGGAAATCCATAACACCATCGTGGAACTATCGGCAAAACAGTCTGTGACACGAACTATCCGGTCCAACTTTGATTCAAATGTGAAAATTAGATTTTCACAATCTCTTCAACAGTACCAACTTTGAATACTAAGACTTGATTGTATTTTAGCAGTGTTATAAATTAAATTTCAGTTATAATTTTTTTTTTTTAAAGATTGCTTTCTTCTGGTACATTGCTTCTCATACGCAATGTTCAGATTTCAATTTCTTACGGAACGATAAAAACCCGGAGTTTATTTGTTTCATTAGAAGGCAACCACTAGTTCATTTATAGATTAAAATTCTAAGAAACAAAATTTTCTCCGAGGAAAAAAAAAATAAAAAGCAAAAGAAATAAAAAAAACCCTGAATTTCACCTTCTATAAAAATATTTTTTTCCAAAAAGAAAAAGAAAACTACATCTCCTCTTTGTAAAGTCCCCAAAAATGAGACATTTTAGCTGAACAAAATTTACAAATGTAGCAACATTTTCCAGGCAAAAGTATATTCCATAAAAACTATCAAGATCTGAAACTCGAAATATAGCAGTTTCTTAGTTCTTGTAGGTTTTACACATTCTCAAATGCTGGGCCTTTTATGTGTTGCCAAATAATGTATATACTTCCTCCTGATAATTTGATCATAAATAATGATCAGATGATTTATATGTTAAAGTAATGAACAAACTTTATATATTATGTTTTCAACGAATATGACTGTATGAGCTTGATAGAAATGGAACAAGTCACGTCAACAGTTACTATCCGGGGGATGATGTCTTCGTTTTCTCTTCAACAATTCTTCGAGTCTTCAATGAGTAACTAGAGATTGTCTCAACAACATTCATATTTCCTAAGTCTAACCTAACGAAGTTGTCTTTAGTAATAATTGAAACGGTTTATTTTGGAACTCAACTTGATAACCAAACTTGGCATACCACGCTTGATGGAACAAAATTTCATATTATGAACATTTTGTTTTGATGAGAAAATTTCTTTTGTGCATTATATTATTTTATCCGTATAATTGAAATATCACAAGTTGTACGTTAATCGACCTAGTTAGTATTTAGATCGATAGTAAAAATCATACAAGACATGTTCTTGTTAAATTTCTATCTTGAGATATAGATCACAAGACTTTGTATTATTGGAATTTGGATCTTGAAGGTTTGGGTACAGGCTAGGTTAACCCTTACAGATCAGACGCATCGATTATATAAGGATACATGCTCATGAAAAAAGTTAGTGGTGTACTAGGTGCCCTCTCCTTTTCTATAACTAAGTATTTCTTGTAAAATTTAATGAAATCATCATTGTTGGTATGATTTATTCTTTAGTCTTATTTTTTCTATTATTGGCGTATTCCATATAGATCCTCCATTCTCATCACCGTTGTCAACTTTATGACAAAAGGGGGGAGAAATACTGGTACTATACTACCAAAAACATATGGCTTTTCGGAGCAATATCTAAGGAGGGGGGTGGGGTGTGAATTAAATTGTATGTTTATCAAAAAATCTAGCATAAAAGAGACGTGTAAAGACTAAAGGGGAGTTCATATCACAATATGAAGTGATTAAAGATACTACTCATTGAGATAGGGACGATGCACGGAATTTGTGTCATCCTTCCAAACTATAAGTGGAAGTTTTTATTGTCTCTTGCAATATGAATCATTCAATTGCAGGTACTCATTGTACATATATGAAACCGTAGAAGAACATTGAAAATTAGATAAATCAAGAAAACCTTATGGTGATTGTGCTGCAAGTCATATTTATAAAAATCCATATGTATTTTTTGTCGTTAAAATTGACAAAGGGGGAGACTGTTAGAGCGAATGCTCGGTTGAACCTACATACCTTGGTACGTCAAGTATGTTGTCAGGTTGAAATGCCAAAATTATTTCTTGATTTAACTTACTAAAGTCATCTTATATTTGAAATAGATTAGGTAGTAGAGACTTAGGATTTTTCGAGTTACTCAAGACGGGTAAAGAATAGAAAATCATACAAAGACATTTATCTAAAGATCGTCGATACAAGTAGCAAAAACTGGTATATTCTTTTGAACTCGTCTCCATATATATATATATATATATATATATCTACCTTCGCAAAAGTCAAGGACTTTAGTAAATGATCATAAGAAGATAATATCTCGGATTAGCTTCTTGCTAATCCTAATGATGTTTCGACTTCCAATTACTTGCTTTTCTAGAAAAACTAAGCTTGAGAGAAAATCACATGTGTTATTGAAAATGTCAAGGCTTGGAAATTTATTCTTGATTGGTATCTTACTACTTATCATTTCGATCACTTGAGTTCATAAACCTAAGAATTGAGTTTCTGAATATATAAGCTTGTAAAACTCAGAACATAAGGCAAATAAACTCTTTGAGTTTGCCAACTTAATATATGAGTTTGTGAAACTATGATAAAGATTTTTTTGTGAACTTTTGTCTTTTGAGCTCATGAACCTAATATGGTGAGTTCGCGAACTTATAAAAGAAAAACTTCTCCTGAACTTTAATTGAGTTCGTGAACCTATATATCTGGGTTCGCGAACTTATTACAAGATAATTTTCATGAGACTTTTGAGCATTTGAGCATGTGAACCTAAAAAGGTGAATCCGCAAACCTAACAAAGGTTTATGCTCTGGTGACTTATTTTTGTTTGAGTTTGCGAGACTATTTCCTTGAGTTCACGGACCTATAAAGCTCTAACGCCTTATTTTTTCTCTTTTGGTTCATGGACTTAACCTTGGATGGTCATGAACCTACAATCTTAATGTACCGGTTCATAACTCTAATTACTTTGGGATTAATTATTTTTCTTTGGATTTCAAAGCGAACTTTCTACACTCTTATAAATTGCTAATTATTTTGGTTGGAAAGTCTAGTTCTTTTTTTAAAAGTTTGAAGCTATCTTTGGTATAATTCTCTTCATAGAATTCACTACAATTGTATGTAACTTCTTATTATGGAAAGAAACTCATTGGAATTCAAGTTCTTTCCAAAGAACAATTTTAAAAACGACCTTGATTTAGAAATTGAGAATTAAATAAGATTGCAAGGAATTCTTAGGAAACCTATTGGTTACTATAAATTAGAGACATCAACAAAACAGAAAACTCAACCCCTGTACTCATATGCATCTTTTTGTAAAGTTTGTCCTACAGAGACCAAAGGATCTTCGAAATCTAAGTTTCGACTTTGAAAGACTTCACTTGGGATTCATGAAGCACGTGTTCACCTTTCTTGAAGAAAGATAGTTTTACGACATGTATCCTTGTTTGTGTTGTGTATAATTCTTATTTATTTTAAGGTCCTTTTCTTCCGATAAGCTAACATTCAAGAATTGGAGATCCAATACATATTTGATAGAAAACTACAAACATAATTGCGTATTAGTCTTATCTATTGAAATTTTGTTTGTGAGTATTTCATAAATAATACATTTTGTGGTTCTTGTGTAGATAGAAGATTAGATATCTTTATAAGTTTTGAAGAGTATAAACCCTAGTGTTTTGATTTAGATTCGTATAAGTACAGGAAATCGATTTCTACATCCTTGATCTAAAAAAAAAAGGATTGTGGAGCAACTCCAAGGTTGTAAAGGACATCATCTAGGGGAACCAACTGCGTAGGTTCTTGCGAGCATAAAGAGACCTATGGGAAAAACTGCAGCAGAGTAGGTCGGAGGCTTTATTCTTTCTCAACTAAATTCCAAATTGGAGTCTTATAGTAGGCTAGTGCTTGTAGCGACTTAATACAGTGGTTGTTGAAACTAGACGAGGTCTCGGCGTTTTTCTTCTTTGCAGTTTTTCTTGTTAACAAAATTTCAGCGTTTTTGCTTTACTTTTGATTTCCGCATTATATTGATTTTATCTTTATAACTAGAAGTACAAGTAAGTTGTACCTAATTTTAAGAATAACGATTTGAGATTATGCAAGGATATTTATTGTTTGGATTGAAATTCACGCAAGCAATAAGTCTATAGGTTTTGTAACGAAAAAGAGAGAACACTTCTTGATTTAAGAAACCCTTTTGTGATACAAAATTATGTGTAATAACGAGAAACAAATTAAGAAATCTCACTTAGATACTGACTAACCATCATTGAGTTTCGGTTTTACTGAATTCGATTTTTAAAGAGAGAGATGTGTAGCCTGAGCCGGGCCACGAAAAAAGTTAATTTATCGCTCTGAAGAATGCTTCAAAGTTAGGGTGGTGATGAATTACACACTAGTAGTAAATTAACATTGTTAACATCTATATATTTATTTGTTGAACATTCAATTGGTCAATGATAGTCAACATATGGGATCAGGTACCAAATTCCAACTTGTTGGTGCCAATTGTCAGTTCTGGACAAAATCTAGGTAACCAACGACAAAAACTCAAATAGCCTTCAATAATTTTCGAAACTGAATTGAGAAAAGAGAGTAAATGGTGTCAATTCTTATTATTTTACTACGAATTTAGTTTTTAGTCATATCATGTATGACATGAAGAGTGGCCAAAGCCTTGGACTATAAATATTAGTACTGATGTATGCAACCCATGTTTAATTTTTTTCTTTGTATATTGGATATTTACTTTGCATCGGAAAGTGCAAAACCAATTAAAAAAAAAAAAGAGATAGTGTTTTCTTGCACTAGTAAATAAGACGCCAAAGAAAAGTCAACAGAGATCTTCTGACAACAATTTGGGATATGTTGTCCCTGCTTTTGAAGATTGTATGTAATTGATGACTCCATAGGTTGTAACGTACCCATACAAAACTTCTTTTTAATTTAAATTAATATAATATGCTTCAAAAAGAAATAATGGGGCTTGATGAGATCTTCCATTAATGGCATAATAATGTTCATCGGATTTTGTACGAATTTACTGAGATAAATTAGTTTGAAGAAGATTACTTAATAATGCAGTGAATTCTAGCATTCTTACAAAGTAACAGCTAGATGGAATGGGAAGGCAGTACACGGGTGCATATATAGATTATCAGCAAAAACAGTGATACACCACTATGAGACAAACTTCGATATGTTGCATGCGAGTTGCGACAAACAAAAACACAACAAGTGAAGGATGGGTTCAATTAAACTGAAACGCGATCAGGTTCGGGCATTGCCCGTTGCGTGAATAATATCAAGGACTTTTCCGATATACTAGTATAAGGTAAATTTAACATAGACAATTTCATTTTACGTTAATCTTCATTTCCAATGCAAAAAAAACACTATTCTTTTATGTTTTTTTAATTGGTTTTACATTTTCCGAATGTCTTGTTTTAATTAGTTTTACAATTTCCCGATGTAATAATGGGATGTTATCTTGTACATGATGCACAAGATAACAAAACCCTTAATAAGACAAATTTTGTTAATCCAGCGGCTGACTGTAAGAAAACCCAAATGAACAGAGTCAATAACTCTGAAAAAATAGATTCCTATCCAACGGCCAAATTTTAAACTTGGAAAATAAAAATTAGTTAGTGTTTGAAAGGCCTGTAAGGCTTTTTATGGTACAAAAAGATCTACACAAGAGTCCTCAAAATTAGTTAAAACAAAACAATTGACAGATCTAATATTGTTATTCGTCCCACATGCCCACATCAAAAATTTATCCGTCTATAAGACGGCTCTGGCCGAGAAGGTGAATTGATTTCGTCAAATTAAGGGGTGCTGGGAAAAAAAGAAAAGAAACTGACAGTACTAAACTGATTATTACTGATTATTATCTTGTGGACGAGAATCCCCTAAACAAAAAGATTCCTGCACCAGCAACAGCGAGGGTAACTGTAAGAGCAAGGGGGATACCAATGGAGGATTGCAAGTCACTGATCCTGCTCTTGCTTCTGCTATTTGCTCGTACATGGCTAGCTCTATCTCCCATACTTTCATGAAGAAACTTACTTAAATTGTCTAACTGATAAATGATTTGAAGTTGTCCCCGAGAAATCTGCTCATGAGAGAGTTGACATGAAAAGGTACACCGTCGTTAAATTGAGGGAAGAATAAAAAATTAAGTACGATTTCGAGAAATGCACCATAAACATTTGAAATAATCTCGCAAGAGCCTAAAACTGAGTTTTTTCCTAGTACCTCGTCTATTAATGAAGATTCCTTCGCTAACTGGGAAGATGACAATGAATTGGTCAGTAGGGATCCAGTCGAACCATTACCAAACCCAGAGGTGAATAGAGATGTGGGTCCAGTGCCATTGCAGGCTTCAGCTGCGACGGACAAGTTTAGTTGGCTGGGCGAAGCTTTCTTGATGGTGAGCTTGGAATTCAGCTCCTCCATCCTACATGTAAACTCATCCATTCTCTCGTTCAGCGTAGAAATCTGTTCCGAAAGCTGTGTAATAACTCCCTGAACCTCACCCAATCAGCAAGAATGAATTAAGTCATTCAGCGGCAAAAATCTATAAAACAGAAACAGACCTAAGAGCTAACCTGGCTTGCAACTGTTGCAGGTGAGTCTTGATTTTTACCATCAAACCTACTGCCAACGGCTAGTCTTGTTAGCTTGGACAGATTTTTGTCACCTTGTGTTGAATATGAATGTGACATACCACTGTTCAAAAATAGCTATCAGAAGCAACTTACAACATGTCTGACAAATAATTACCAGTTCTAAAAAAAAAGAAAAATGAAAGGGATTAGAAATCAGTGCCTCTGAAAACGCTTCTTTCTCATAGCAACCCAGTCTGCAGAGGCTCGGGAAAGTGCTTCTTTGGGACTTGAAGAAACCAGATCGTCATCTATACTGAGCTTGGTCTTCAAATCATCTGGCAGTGCCTGTGGAGAGGGACTGGACCATTAGAACATTAAAGCAGGAAAAATAAAGTGAGATGGCTTGAGATTTCTACAATTACATACCATAACTTCATTTACAAGCTTTTCCAGCTGAATTTGTTCAATGTACGTGCGGGGAACATAGAAACCTTCCAAACCTAATTGCTCTGCTATGGACTTCACATATGATCGATCTCTACCTTGCACCTTTTCTCATGAACGGAAGAAAACTTATGTTAGTGCTCATTTAAACACATCACACTAGAGACCAACTTAGATTGTTGCAAGAACACATTTCAACTTTGCACAGTTTCAGTTCATTAAGACATCCTTATATTTCTTTGATATATATCATTTAGCCACAAGAAGGACATATATATATATATATATGTGTATATATATATATATCAATTTCACTAATGAGAGAACATTTGAAGAAAATTTACTCCGAATGAAACGTGTGGATACACGATCAGTTGATACCTGAACATAATGACGACTGAGCTGTTCTAACCAATCAATTTTCACACACACTTTATCATTAAAAAAGACATGACTACTTCTTTTCAGGATGCTTGCTATTGTGTATCCCAAGGCCATCAGCCCTCCAAGAAGGCGCACACTGACTTCAAAAGTTATCCTCGGTGATATGATAAATGGACTGTCTGTAACCCATTCCTACAGTCAATAAATGCAAACAATCAAAAGAGCTTACTTATTAGTAAAAATACACCCATTTTACATATTAATAGTCAGGAAAGCCATAATAACATGGGGACAATCAGAGAAAGTAGCATAGTGTAAAAATGGAACACAATTGCTAATCTGATTGTTCCAGTTATTCTATATAACTTAGGGCTAGTGCTGATGCGTGAAACTAATTTACTGTGAGAACCGATTATAAAATATTAGGAAAGCCAAATTTCACATATGCTGACTAACCTCAAACATTAAATTGTACTTGCCATCCTTGTTTCGCATCCGGAGATACGATTGACAAGCTTCAGATTCTTCACCTGGTGGTAAAAGGTAAATATCATATGTTTCTTCTGTAGACTCCGTATGTTCTTCTGACATAACTGCCTTGATTTCATCCACTGTCAGCACCTTCGGTGACTATGCAAAATGTAAAGTAGAATAAATGAATGGATAGATAAATAAGTTACTATAATCGTTCTGTAAGGCACTTCAAATAAGAAAAGTCAAAGTACATTAAAACATCAAGTGGGAGCTAACCTTCAAAATATAAGTTGGGTTCTGGAATCCCGTGAATGGATTGAACTTGTTTTTTATCTTAATATGGGCTGTGTCCAAATCTGGCTCAATAAAAGCCTTATACATAGGATATACCTGTGTGAGCAAAGTTTTTGGCAACTGTTAGAAAACTGAAGGTGCTATCCAGTTAAGCTAACAAAGAGTAGAGAGTTATGCAAGTCAACCAATTACTTCAAAGTAAACATCTAACACGGGATAAGTTTAAAAACCGTTTCAGAGATCTGAGAGATAATTTCTGAAGGTTCTTGGTCAGCACGCTGTATATCCCGTAAAACCCGCTTCACAAGGTCAAAGTGAACACCACCTGTCACGGATACCCGGAGGTCTAAAAGAGGACGCAGTTTTTCACTCAAAGCATAAATGCCTTCAATAATCACGATGCGGGAGCTAGGCACTTCGACTGTCCTGTAAGGTCATCCATGTTACAATGAACAACTTATCAGAGCCTTTCTGTATAGAGGGACATACATTTAAGGAGTTAAACATAGCACAGATCCTGAGATTTTTAGATAGGCCATGGCATGCTCCCTGTTTTTTGTTTACACTTTTACACCAGCCTAGGGGACCCAACATGAAAATGATCCAAAGTGATTCTTCTGTGATCATGATCTTGTCTCCGATTCAGTCTTGACAAAATAAGACAGTAGTTCTAAAGCTAATGTGCCCATCACTGGTGGTTAGCACTAAATTAAAGCTTTTTTATCTATCTATTACGAGAAATGCTAGCAGACAGCTCCCTAAAGGAGATGCACGGTGCAACTTCTCATCTAATCTGTTGATTCTAGAACCAACATGTCGTATTTACCCTGTTCTTAGGATCACATCCTGTCGTATTTACCCTGTTCTTAGGATCTTATCCCTTTGACGAGGGCTTGCACCGTGCAACTTCCTTAAGGAGCTGCTTGCTAGCACTCCTCGAAATAAATTGCAAACCAACCTTTGATAGGGTTAGAAGTTAGAGCTATCTGATTTTGTGGTACTGAGATTATCGTCGTCATCAAATAAAAAAAGGATTATAAAATAAAAATCAATCCATGGATCATCTCCATACGGGCTCATAAGCAGTATGCAAAAACTGGTGGTGTAAACATACAGTGATCAATCAGAAAAGAGATCTGCTAAACATCTAACCTGTATCCTGTGCGACTGCTAGTCTTGAAATCATATATTGGCACCTCAACCGGATTCCCCTCTTTTAGTCCATGGATATTCTTGAGCAATGTATCATAGTCCGTTAAGCGTGGATCTGTCTCAAACATTATAACCATTAGAGATCTACTAACTTAACGTGCAATATAGATTAACTTTTGAATTTCATGGTCTTGATCACATTTAAGGAATTTAAGAGTGGGATAGCACATTCTAAACCTGAAGGATTCATGGAACACAATGCACAATTAAATTTCATGAGTACATGTTGATAAAATTAAAAATATATTAGTTACACATCATTCTCCTCATCTCAGTTTATGCAGACTTCAATTATTGGAGAACATTGCGTACGAAGTTCAAATGACTAACTGGACATCTCGGACCTCAAATAAAACCAAAAAGTATAATAACAAAAAAAAAAAAAAAAAAAAAAAAAGAAAAAAGAAAGAAAGCGATCTTACCATCAAAATTGCCATCAATAATACGACTAGCATCATTGTAGTTGTCCATTGATATGGCCGCAATGCTCGGCATAAAACTTAACATCTTCTCAGTAAATACAGTCTTCCCAGCTCCTGAGGGGCCTGCTACCCCAACCAATATAAGCCCACTATTCTTCTGTGCCAACAACTGACATGCACGAATCACAATAAAGAAACCCTTTTCAAATGACAGTTTCTCTTGGATTGGAGCAATCTCGTGGCGTTCAGAATTCCTTCTCTTTACCAACTTTACTTGATCCCTTAAAAGACCTAGCTTACGTTGAGGTGAATCAGCACCTGAACCATCATCTTGGGCCATTTGTAAACCTGAAATGACGTCTGGATCAAGTCACTGAAATTTTGCAAACATGCTGAACTTAAGAAAACTAGATGACACCAAAACAAGATATCACCAACCTTAATCTCGAAGCATGATGCTTACTTCAGAGGGGTAGTTCACATAAACTGAAATTACGTATGCTTAAAGAAAACTAAAAAACAAAATAAAATATAGTTGTGGAGAGAGGTTTTGTGGATGTTGATCTCCTAAGCAAAGAAAAAAGATTCTTCTTGAGGGGTATTCATCCTTTGGTTGCTTAGCAACCATATGATGTTACATCTGTTGGTGGATCAGTATATGCATGAACAGATTTTGAGGCGCATAGCAACCCTGGAAGTGTATGTGATTCGTTTTTTCAGGTATGTCAATTAAGTGTCATTTCGACTTTGTAATAGCATAAGGTATAAAATCTTTTGGGCTACTTAAACCAACTTAGTCCCATGGCACACGTTATGTCCATCCTCTTCCTGAACACATTTGCAGAACTCATCCTTGAGCTAAAAAGAAGTGAAATAAAGTAACTAGAAAACAGTATGTGCTCTACCCTGGAATAAAAAGGCATTCCTATGCACTCAGCCACTACAACACTTGTTGCTTACTCGATTAAACATACTATGTAACTACAATACTTTGCAGTATCATAAAGAAATTAAAATTGGGTGCCCTGTCGACACTAGATATATTAATGAAAAAATTGTTCCAGCATTACCAAGATAAACTTACCAAAAATAGATTCAATTACCTAAAGAAAACAGTACACATGCCTATAATCAATAAAGAGGATTTTACCTCCAGCCTGCAATGGGAAGTGACAGAAATGATCTTCTTAATCATGGATTCAGATAATTTTTCCTTGTTTCACTTTCTCATCTTATTATGGAGGTTAAGGGGTCTTATTCCCCCCACACCCCACACCCTCCTTGCTTTGTTTTTCTATTTCTATTCTCTTTGATGAATTGAATAAAATCTCCTAAGTAGCTAAAAAAGAAAAGGATTCTTTTGCCGTGACCTTGATCAATCTCAAAACAACAAAACCAATGCATTTATAAAGCTACACAATCTGATCAAAAGGGGTCGCACAAATACAAATGCAGTACTATTAAGTAAGAGAACAATACCTATAAAAAATCAGTCCTTACTGAAGTGGTGCTTTGGATCTACTTTCAAGTCCAGAAAACCTATCAAACCATAATCAAAAACAGACCCAAATTATGAAAAGACAAAAACAACAAAACCCAGAATCTATAATGGTTCAAATCAATACAAAATATAAAGTACTGAAATAGCATGATGATACTAACCGACTCAACTATGATCAAAGATTTTAGCTTTCTTTTGTGAGGGGTTCTAAATAATACACTTTGATATGACACCGAAACTAAGTTATAACAAGTTCTTTTTTTGGTAGGAGATTGAATGAAGATTTTTTTCTGAGTCTGTAACAAGTGGGGATAGTAACTTGGAAGTTCCAATAAACTTGCAAGGGAAAAATCAATATATTTATATATACTCTTTTCAGGGAAAGATCTATTGAGGTATTTTTATATTCGATAAAAACTCTCAAATCAAATGTATTGAGTTGAGATAGAGAAGAGATTCGTGAGATATATTTATAAGGGTTTTAGGTTTGGAGAGGGAAGGAATTCGGTTTGAGGGTTTGGTCCTACTGAGAGATATTCATTATCATCAACAGTGAGATTTGGGACAAGAGAGATTTATCGGTCTTGGGTCTAATAACAAGTTGGATTTTGTGTGTTAAGGGCGTCTAATTTCAACCCCTAAAAACTAAACTAAATGATTAAAGGACTTACAAGTACTAGCTAGCCCATTAAATATAAGTTTGTCATCCCAATAATAATTTATGGCCTGGGGATATAAACCCTTCCCTAGGACCTTTTCTTCTCTGATCTATCACAGTGTTGAATCGGTCACAAATGTTACCCGTAGACCTTTTATGGACCTGCCTGAATAGTGATAGCGTGCACTATCGTAGACGCAATGTAGCCAATTTTGGAAGTCTTGGTCCATGATTGAGACGAATCAAAAACACATGGCTGCTAATGGGGGTATCATTTTGTTTGGGGTGTACCAATCCCTTATCAAAACATGTTTTGTCTTATTTGCAATTTGGTACATTCCCAAGCAAAATGGTACCCCCATTAACAGCGTTGTCAAAAATACTAACCACGGGACAAAAATGAAGGCAAAAAATGATAGGGCAAATGCTGGATTGAGAGAAAATATGAGAGAAAAGCGACGTGGCACCCATCCAAAGCACCACAAAAAATGCATCCTCTGTTATCCACGACCAGGGAAGGGCGTCACATTTTTTCCTTCATTTGTCACAGCTTTCTCACCTGTCGTCGGATCTGAGACGAATTTTCTAATTTCGCGAGACGAGATCTAGATGATAAACTCAACAAGACAAGTTAATGAGGAGGGGTAATATGGTCTTTTCACTATAAAAAAACATAGTTACCTCTAATATTCAATTTTTTTTCTTCTATTATATGAAATTGTGAAATCATATTATGTGGAGGAGAGTTTAAGTTAGCCTAAAAATCCAATGTCTTCATTAACTGTTTGTTTTAGCAGTTTTAAATTTGGAAATAATGATTTTGAGATTTCACTGAAATGAAGTTGTCAAGGTGTTTCACTTCCAGCCAAGGTGAGACCGAGATGCGAAATTCAATATATTGGTAGGTTATGTTATATCCGCCGCTAAAGAAAAAACCTAAGGAAAATCAAGTAAAATTTTCTTTTAGGAATGTGGCATTCTAGAATATGAATGTTATTGACCTTTCTCTACCTTTATTTATGTTAACCTTTACTCTATTTGTTTGCCATCGGAGAAAAAACTTTAATGTTAACGTATACAATAAGTGAGACTACATTGAAAGCTCAACAACATATATGGTTTCCTGGGTTCTTTTTATATGTCGTCTGTTTGTAAGCTGGCTAGTTTGAGGTCTATAGGTTTTGTTTCAGGCGTGTGACTAAAAAAACAAAAAGGGATCATTAGGAAGTAAAATCAAAAACCCATTATCCAACTATTTTCCTTAATGTCTAATATGCCCTTGATTATGATGTTAATTTCTGGTGATTAATTAATGTTTAATCTTGTTAACCTAGAAATGAATAAATGTTAATTCATCATCAAAACATGAATTGTTTTTTATTTTTTTTGAAACAACATCAATCCAGAATTGGTGGATGTTCATGCACTCATAGACCGATTAATTCACAATCGGTTGATATAATCTTTTATAAGTACCGGATTAAAAAAAAACTCAAAAATGATAATTTTTTACATAAAAATACGTCCACAATCGATGGATATAATTTGTCACGTGTAGCGTATGTAAAAAACTAAAACTCAAGAGTTTTTATGTATCTTTTTTTTTTTGCAAGAGTCGGTTTGCATAAGAGCCCTATCCGTTGATTGTAAATTTGAGCTTTTCTTCGACTGTTTTGCTCGTAACTTCTTTGTATGATGTCAGAATGACCTCATTATTTTTGTGTTCAACTGGTAATTTCATATTATATAATATGGAGATAAAAAAAATATGGGTTCGAACGTGGATAATAAACCGGTTGATATAAGTATTAACGTACACCGATTGTTGTTGATGTTCATTAAACACAAAGAACAACAAACTCATAATCGGCTTATGTAGGTGAACCATATCCACTGATTCAGTGCGATGTTCTTCGTGTTTGATAAACATCAACAACAATAGTTATACGTTAATGCAAACAACAGTCGATTGTGGTTGGTTTTCAGAAAAATTTGATGAGGAAATTTCAGTGTTTCATACTTAAATTATTGATGAATCTTACTTCAAACGAACGTATTAAAGGGAGTTAACTCAATTACTTGAATTTTTTGTTGCTGAAAATATTAATTGAAAAGCCAAAAATAAATATTGTTATTTGGGATTCAATCCTGCTAGGTAACCAGCCGCCTGACTGCTGATCTGACCTGACTATCTGATATGGAATACATGTCACATGTTATTATACTTTTTCGATATATTTTTTCATTTTTATGGGTTTCTATTTATTGTCCCCCTGTAACTAAGAGTTTAATAATGCATTTTCGATATCTAACCATAACGTTTCTGAGGTTCAATCTATTTTCGATATTTAGCCATAAAAATCTTTATGTCAATCAAGATGACGATATTGATATCCAATAATGAATTTAATCTTGATGGAAATCGAGGCATTTGAATGAGAAGATATTTTGGCTATCTGTTAATCAATCAAGTATATGGCAACCATATAAATACAATACAAAACAATCATAATTTTCTATTTAATTGAAATCTTATTAAACTCTTGAAGGCAACTGCTGCAATAATATAATGAATTGAAGTTCCAAAAAGAGTACTAGTAAAATTATGATACAAAGAAAATCTCAGACACTTAACTACATAACGTCTCCATAATTCTTTAAACTTTCATCTAGTTCATATAATTCCTTTGCCAACAAATGTTTAAACAGATTCCTTATATATATGCTTTTTTTCCTGGCTTGATTGGGTTATACACAGATTAATTGGGGTATATCCTTTTTATTCCCATCCAAACTAGTGTGCTAAGGGGTGTCTAAAATGTGTTAAAAGATCAAATTTCCCATACTAAAAAACCATGCCGACTAAAACATATTAAAAAAAATTCAAAATCTTTCTTCAAAACTCCAACTATACATGATGAGATCAAAAAAAAAAACGAAGAATCAAAACGGATCGAAAGTCGGCAAGGTTTTTTTTGTCGACCTTGCCGACTATATTTTAGTCGGCACGATATTCATCCTTATACCTTGCCGACTATAGTTTAGTCGGCAGGTTATGAAATTAATACCTTGCCGACTAATCATGCATTTGTAACACCTTTCTATGTATGTCAAAAATCATATAGTCGGCAGGGTATTCTTTCTATAATTTTGAGTATAAAATCGCCCAACATCTCTACAATCCCATATTTATAAGTGTTTAGGTAGTACGATTTCATTTCCGTTACAAGTAAAATTCTCAAAAAAAAAAAAAAATCTCAAAAATCTACCTATATCCATGAGTTCAATCTAAAATAAAACCTAATTTCAATCAACTAATTAACTAACTAAATTAATTATCCTAATCGTAATTATTAGTGTTAATTAATCAAGGGTAGATTAGCCATTTTTATAAATATGTGGTTAAAGGGCTTTGTGTTTTATTTCAAAATGACGTTATTTTGTCTCATTTGGTATACCTCATTCAAGTCAGTTTTTTTTTTACCTCAGTTATCAGTAAAGTTTTTCTTCAAACTTTTCTTCTTATAAAAAATTGTTTAATCTTGTTATAAAGACTAGAACTGGTAGCTCAAGTCTCAAATGATTGATTTAAACAAGTACGCATTTAACAAGAGAAGCTCGTCTCACAGAGTTGTAGATAGTGTACACGATCCCTAAATTTGGATGGATGATGATAAGTGAAGGTGATCAAGAACGCCATCTCAATCATTCTGTTAAGTTCGATGAAATCTCTACTAGTGTTGTTGCGAAGAAGAAATTAAACTAGAAAGGCTTGAAAAATAATTATGTGTTAATTTTGGATAAATTTCATTAAGAATGAAATATTTATATGGCAGGCAAGCGAGCAATAAGCCCCTTTTGAATTGCATAAAAGACTGAATTTTTATATGCTAAGATTGAATTTTGAATTGAAAATTATATACTAAGATTTTTCGTTTATTTTTATGACGACGTGTCAAAAAGGAATTAGATAGCCACGTTGTATGCCACATCAATTTTACTGTTAATGAGCTGTTACGAAGTTGTTTAAATAGCATTTTCGATTTGGGATTAGGTTTTGTCTTTTGGTTATCATGGGTTGGATTTTAGTTTTTGATTGTAGATTATTAATAGAAAGGATTTAGGTTTTTGTATTTGTTTTAGATAATTAGAGTTATCAAGTTTACTTTAGATGGTAGTTTGGATTTTAATACACTTTAAACACCCCATATCTCCTTTTCTAGGTTGGAGGAAGAAATTGATAGGCTCAAACAAGCATGGTTGTGCAAATGTATTCTTTTACCAGGTACTTTATTTTCTTTCTTGAGACATAAAATGAACCGTTTTGGGGGATGATAGACACATTTTTGTGTCCGATTTGTCTCGATTCTATATATTGTTAGGGCTCATTTTTGTACTTATTATGGTGTTTTATTTATTTGTAGGTATTTTTGGCTAATAAACATTTTTGGAAAAAATTGGCTCGAACAGTTGTCGGAAAGCATCCGGAGGACATTTGCTATCCGGACTCTCACTTTGGATAAGGGATAACCTAATTACTAAGAGGCATCCCATTTCCAGACATCTGCTAATCGCACCCCTACTCTGGATAAGGGGCAACCATCTTCAACATTCAAAAACCAGAAAATTGGCGGGAAAATAGTGCAGTTAAAGAACAGTTTTGGTGATCGTGATTTGGAGGAGTTTGAGGTCGATTAAACCTTTGATTTTCATAGGATAGACTCCTTATGGGTCTAGGAATCTGATATGGGTGTTTAAATCGATTAGAATGGGTTCAAACGACGGATTTTTCTCACAACAAGAAAATATGGAAAGTCACATGTGTGACCTGTTTTAGGGAATTTTAGAGTGATTAAAACGCTATAAACCTTCCCAAATATTTGTATCTATCTAAGGAAGAGTTTAGAATAAAAAGGAAAGCTCAGAAACGCGTAGAAATCCTAAAACAAGAAATTGTCGCAACTTGGCCGTGAAGAGAAGGAAAGAGATTTTGGAAGATTTGGGAGAGATTTAATCGGTATTTTTGATATAAGTAGATGTCTTGGGTCATATAGAAGGGGTGTCGAGAGTTTGGGAACCTAAGGAGAGCCAGAGAAGAAGAAATCAGAGCTTTACCAAATTCTGTTTCTGCTGCTGTTGTTGTTGAAGAAGAAGAACAGCTGAAGAACATTGACCCTCGGTAGACAGTCGCAGAAAAGTGTCGTTGTTTAACAGCTGAAGACATTAGCTGTTCAGGGCAGTCTTAAATCAGCGACAAAGCAACATTTTTTCTGTAACGGTTCCATTGTAACAGCTGTTTTGCAACACCAATACACTGTTGCAAACAGTCTGTGTTATTACTTTTCACTCTTTTAATCATCTTTTGAGCAACAAACACATATTTTGAGATCATGATTAATATGAGGAGATAAACCACATTGCTGAGGCGATAGAGGAAGCTATTTTTCCAACAAAAAGTGGTATATTCTATTTTATCTTTTTATTTGCAATAATTATATGATTATTTGCCTTGAAATATTATTGAATATGATTTTTATTTGAGTGATAATGATCTATTTTGATGGAGTATGCTCAGTTTTAAGACTTTTGATGCTTCATACTTGGTATTTACAATTATTACTTTTGAAAATCTACTTGTTGCAATATTTTAGAATCAAATTAAACAAGAAAATTGCATAAATATAAGTATTGGTTTAATCACTTTGAACTTGGAAAATAGTGGAATCTTAGCCTCAGTGTTTCTTTTAGTATTGATATCATCTTTGATTGAGTTTGCTATAATTTTTAGTGAGTTTTTTATTTTAATATTAGGATTTCAGTCTAATTAATATCCTTCACAAGTCTGAGAATCGAACCACTTTTACCACTATCTACAAATCACATCAATTTTTGGTGCCACCGATGCGGACTTGTTTTTAGGGTTTTAGATTTATTTTATTTTTTTTATTATTTTTTTTTGTTTTTATTATTTTTGTCTTTTTTTATGTTTTTGGGTATTTATCTTGTGTCTACAGGTTCTGGATCATAAAGAAAATTGATCCAAGGAGTTCGGTGATTTCATAAAGACTTGGAGTTAAAGATTAAAGCAAAAAAAAAAACAGAAAAGAAGACAATTTTATTTTATTTGACAATTTTAGTTTAGGGTTTGTTTATTTTATTTAAAAAAAAAATGTATTAGGGTTTATTATTTTTGTAATTTTTCTTTATTTTTTTGGACTTTTGGACTTTGGGACATTTTTTTTATTACCCTACGGAAGGGTACTTTAAATATAAACTGTTTGCAGAGAAGGAGGACAATTACGATATTGTCTCTGCACCTTGGGTTCGTACACTAGACATCGGAGTCAGTGGCCCGAGTCGACTACAACCGATTCATCCCCCGTCTGGAACGGGAGGTAAGATTCTAAACACTCGCGAATCCCCTGTCAGCGAGTTACTGGACTCCTTCGTATGCATATATGTTGAGGACTGAATACGGACATTTATTTTTCTAGTAAAGGGCAAGGCCTGGCCATACAAGATAAGGGTTCGGATTTCATCACCGTTCTCTTCTTGCCCGCTTTAGGAACACGTAACCTACGCGAACCTAAGCCTAAAATTTTGACTAGAACGAGACCGATAGGGTAACGAGCTTAACAGGAAAGTCATTCGAAAAATATTGGTTACTCTTTTAAGCATACTTCGAAGTTCTTGACGGTTTCTGTAAGTTGAATGCGTGACTGCGCCGCCTTGTAATACCGGTGAGGCCTTGGGTATCAAAGCTCCACCGAGCTTCCCTCGCCTCTATTCAACTTACGTTAACTCGGATTGATTCCAGAGGGGTTTGCTTAAATTGTAACGAATTCCCGTTCGAAGGATTAGAAGCTGGTCTAGAAACAATCTAAGTGGAGCCATCATGCTTTTTGTTTGCTAGAAATCAATAGGTTTGATTTGGTTGAGTCGGCCTTGATCTGTGTTTGCTTACCCTTCCAATTTAGAAAATTCTATTGTATGCCTGAACGTAAAAGAGACGCACTAGGTAGATTTGTTAAAGAGAAACCTAGTAGTTCGAAGCGTCTCGATTACCTTAATCTAGAAAGTCCGGCTTTTGAAGAGTCTGTTTTTGAACGTTCTTTGACTGAGGAGAGAATCCTGTTGCTCCGATAGCGCCAGAAATGGCAACTTTGAAAGCTTTGTTGAATCCAACTAGGACTACCCGTCCTTCGTGTATTAAGTTAGCTGAAACGGAGGCACCCTATGAACTGAAACCTGGGACCTTACAGATGCTCCCAATCTTTTTAGGGAAAGAAAATGAAAACCCTTATTACCATGTTAGGGATTTTGAGGAAATTTGTAGTACTCTAAGAATTAGAGGCTTAGATGATGATGCTTTGAAACTTAGGTTATTCCCATTTTCCCTGAAAGATAAGGCCAAGTCGTGGCTGTATAGTTTGGACTCCGAGTCAATTGAGACATATGAACAACTTACATCTGCCTTTTTCAATAAGTTTTTCCCTAGGCACAAAACATCGTCTATTAGGACGCAAATATGCACATTTTCACAACAAGAGGGAGAATCTTTATATAGGTATTTGGAAAGGTTCAATGATTTATTATCCCAGTGTCCTCATCATGGTTTAGAAAAGGTTAGGCTAGTTCAGATCCTTTATGAGGGTTTAGATTATTCCACAACGACCATGGTTGAGTCTCTATGCACTGGTGGATTTGAAAACCAAACTGTTGATGCGGCGATGGAATTTTTTAATGAAATCGCCGAAAAAACCCAGCAATGGGAAAATAGTAGGGCACCCCAGAAAACAATTCTTTTAAGTAGAGGAAACGTTAATAGGGTAGAAGGAGGCTATGAATCAGATGCCAAAATTGCTGCTATAGCAAAAAGGTTAGAAGCCTTAGAAGTGGGCCAGACTAGTGGTAGAGTGGAGCCTTTTTGGGAAGGCCAGAATATTGAAGAGCAGGCCAATGCTCTTTATAATAACACTAGATTTGATAACCGTCAAAAGATTGACCCATATTCAGAAACCTATAATCCTGGTTGGAGAAACCATCCGAACCTTTCGTGGTCTAAGGGCCAAAGTCAAGGTCAGTTTAGTAATTCTAATGCTCCCCCAGGTTTTCTATACTAAGAATCCTTCAGGACTAGCTCAGTTTCAGAATCAGTCAGATAAGAAAATCCTAAGTTTAGAGGAATCTCTCGCCTTGTTAACTCAGCAAACTGCAAAATTCCAGTTATCCGTAGAACAAAGTCTACAAGCTAGTAACAGGATATGACAAGAAAATAGTCAGGCTATTTCCGAGTTAAAAACCTAGGTTGGTCTGATAAGTGATTCTTTGAGATAAAAAGGTAAGTTTCCTAGTCAAACACAACCCAACCTTAGAGGAGTTCATGAATTAGGTGTAAAACCATCGAATCAATTGAATGCTGTTAGAACCCTTAGAAGTGGTAGAGTTGTAGACAATAAGGTAACCATGCCCGATAATGAACATATTGTAGTTCACCCCTCAGGATCTCACCTCTCAGGACCAGTAGCTGAAGAGACTGATAAAGTTTCTAATGATGTGAATTCGGTTCCTGAAAGGTCTGATTTTAGGCCTAGAGCCCCATTTCCTCAGCTATTAGTACCAACAAAGAAGGAATCGAACTTTAATGACATAGTGGAGGTTTTTAAGCAAGTTACCATAAACCTTCCCTTATTAGATGCAATTAGGCAAATTCCTGCTTATGCCAAGTTCCTTAAGGATATGTGTACGCGAAAGCGTAAACTTAGCATCCATAAGAAAGCCTTTTTAGCTAGTCACGTAAGTTCAATCATTCAGAACACCACAACTCCAAAGTACAAAGACCCAGGTTCTCCTACCATTGCTTGCACAATAGGTATATTCCGGGTAGAAAAAGCTTTACTTGACTTAGGAGCCAGTGTGAAATTACTGCCATTCCATGTATACTTACAGCTAGGACTTGGTGAAATGAAACCTACTCAGATGACACTGCAGTTAGCTGATAGGTCTGTTAAAATCCCTCGATGTGTTATTGAGGATGTTCTTATTGAGGTCGAAAAGTTTATTTATCCAGTGGATTTCGTGGTCCTAGATACCCAACCTGTCCCTGACCTAGAGAACCGGATACCTGTGATTTTAGGTCGCCCATTTTTAGCTAAGTCTAATGCGATCATTAACTGTCGAAATGGTGTGATGAGTTTATCTTTTGGTAATATGACTATGGAGATGAAATTTTTTAATGTCAGTAAGCAACCTCATGAGCTAGATGACACATGTGTTGAGGAGGTGAACATGATATAAGCCTTAGTTCAGGAGTCATTACCAAACATCTTGTCTGAAGACCCATTAGAAAGTTGTCTATCCCATTTTGGTTTAGATTTTGACGACGATATCACTATTGAAGAGGTGAATGCTCTATTTAGATTTTACCCATGTGTTAGACACTGATAGATGGAAAGCTAGGTTCGAACCGTTACCAGTTTCTGAGACTACCCTAATTCCTTCTTTAGAAGAGCCCCCAAAGTTGGACCTTAAACCACTACCCGATACTCTAAAGTATGTGTTTTTAGGCCCATATGAGACTTTACCTGTGATTGTAGCTTCCAATTTGGATAGTGATCAGGAAAGTATGCTAGTAAATGTACTTCAAGACAATAAGGAAGCTTTAGGGTGGACTATAGCAGACATTAAGGGTATAAGTCCTACTGTGTGTATGCATCAGATTCATTTAGAGGAAGACTCCAAACCTTCTAGGGAGATGCAACGTCGACTGAACCCTAACATGAAAGAGGTAGTTCGAAAAGAGGTGCTTAAGTTGTTAGATGCGGGTATTATTTACCCAATTTCAGACAGTAAGTGGGTCAGCCCTGTTCAGGTTGTCCCCAAGAAATCAGGTATCACTGTAGTCCGGAATGATAATAATGAATTAATCCCAACCCGAGTGACCACGGGATGGTGTGTGTGTATTGACTATAGAAAATTGAACAAGGTCACAAGGAATGATCACTTTCCCCTTCCTTTTATCGACCAAATGCTAGAGCGATTAGCTGGACATAGTCACTATTGCTTCTTAGATGGCTACTCCGGTTATAATCAGATCGCTATTGCCCCAGAAGACCAAGAGAAAACCACCTTTACCTGTACCTTTGCGTATAGACGCATGCCTTTCGGGCTATGTAATGTCCCTGCAACTTTTCAGCGTTGTATGATGAGCATATTTTCTGATATGGTAGAACGGTTCTTAGAGGTCTTTATGGATGATTTTTAAGTGTTTGGTTCATCTTTCGATGAGTGCTTGCATCATTTGACATTAGTGTTGACTAGGTGTAAGGAAAAAAATTTAGTGCTTAATTGGGAAAATGCCATTTCATGGTTAAATCAGGAATTGTATTAGGGAACATCGTCTCTTCAAAGGGTATAGATGTATACAAAGCCAAAGTTGACCTTATTAAGACTTTACAGGTCCCAAAAACCGTAAAAGATATTAGGTCATTCCTAGGGCATGCAGGTTTTTACCGTCGATTCATTAAGGATTTTAGCTTGATTTCTAGACCTCTTTGCAATTTGCTTGCAAAAGATGTTAAATTTGTATTTGATGATGCTTGTTTAGAGGATTTTGAGAAGCTTAAAACTTTACTCACTACTGCCCCGATAGTCCAGGCACCTAACTGGAACCTACCCTTTGAGATTATGTGTGATTCTTCAGATTATGTTATAGGCGTCGTTTTAGGACAACGAGAAAACAAATTACTTCATGTGATTTATTATGCTAGCAAAACTCTGAATGATGCCCAAATGACTACACAACTACCGAGAAGGAACTTTTAGCCATCGTGTTTGCCTTGGATAAGTTTAGGTCTTACCTATTAGGTTCTAAGATCATAATCTATACAGATCATGCTGCTTTGAAATACCTTTTATCTAAGAAGGATACAAAACCTAGATTGATTAGATGGATCCTATTGTCACAGGAATTTTCCCCAGACATTAGAGACAAAAAGGGTGCAGAAAATGTAGTAGCAGATCACTTGTCTAGGCTAGTTGTTAGTTCCCTTAGTGATTCCCTTCCTATAAGGGATAGCTTTCCTGATGAACAATTGTTCTCTGTTTCCCAATCACCTTGGTATGCAAATATAGTGAATTATCTTGTTACTGGTCGAACCCCTCAACATTGGGGTAAGCAAGATCGTTCTAGGTTTTTAGACGAGGTTAAGCATTTCTTTTGGGACGATCCTTATATGTTTAAGTATTGTCCGGACCAGATTATTAGGAGATGTGTATCTGAGAGTGACCAGTCTAGTATTATCTCCTTTTGTCATGAACATGCATGTGGGGGTCAAAGAAAGCTCCAGCTCAATGAGTTGTACGAGATTCGTAGAGATGCATACGATAGTGCTAAGGAGTATAAGAACAAAATGAAACTTGTGCATAATAGGAATATTTTACGAAAGTCATTTTCTCCAGGTCAAAAAGTTCTTCTGTATGACACTCGTTTGCATCTATTCCCCGGGAAGTTGCGCTCTCGGTGGACCGGTCCTTTTGTGGTCCGTACTGTTTTTCCTCATGGCGCTGTTGAGATTGAGACACCAGATGGTAGTAGTTCTTCGAAGGTTAACGGTCAGCGATTGAAGCCCTTTTTAGAGCCTTTTCCTACAGGTGATATTGAGGAGGTCCCTCTGGAGGACTCTGTTTACCTTGATTGACCATCGAGGCGATTTTGTATGTTGTATAATATTTTTGTAGGTTTTTGGTTACACTTCACCCAGGTACTATCTTTCCGACTTATTTCTTTACTATTTCCTCATGTTACTTATATTTTTGGTACTTTTCTTTGATTAGAAACATTGAGGACAATGTTAGATTTAAGTTTGGGGGTGGGGTAGAACTTTTTGTTACCTTTTTGTTGCAATAATTAAACTCCAGAGCCTAGAAATTTATCCTTATTAAGGATGACACTAACCAATCTAAGTGGATGGAAGCATTTTGGTTGTAGGAGTTGAGGAACCAATTTGACTAGATGGCAACATCTAAAGAGTCTATTCATAAAAGTACAGAGCTCAGGTGTTAGAAATAACATGATAGTTTCACCATATCTCGTTGAGTCCTTTTCACTTCTGTTTTTATTTTGTTTTGTTTTTAAACTATGTTTCTCTAAGTGGTTAGGTGGGGCTCACGATTCAAGTTGTTACCAATGGTAGGGTGAATTAGAGTGATTGAGATACCAAAAAAAAAATGTAGAAAAAAAAAGAGTTGAAAAAAAAACAAACAAAGAGACCAGACCATCTGACCAACTGAAATAAATTCAATAAAGTCGACCACTGGAACCCTTGTATATGCCAGTTGTGTTGACCTAGAGTTACGATTATCAATCACTGGTTCCCTTGTATATGCCAGTGTGTTGATATTAGTCAGACTAGTATCTCAGTCCATTAGGATAGGTTCATTTTGGCGGAGGCCTTCAGACAGATATGAGAAACACCGTTCACCTAGTAAACATCAAGACCATCTATGTTTTTCTATATCCATCTTCTTGATCTATCCATGTGATTAGTTTCGACTCCGGATATTGATGTCCATAGTGCAACTATCTGAGTAGAGCTCTGTCACTTCATATGAATTTTAATATGCTTGAGTGCAAACTCGTGTACAACAATTGGAATTTCCAATCAGGGTACTTCCTCCTGTAGTCAATAAGTATGCTGACCAAGGAGATTCTTTAGTGCCTTCCAAGGTTCTGTGTAGATAGCTAGGGTCTAGAGTAAAAAGGTTTTTTGGGTATACCTCTGGTAAGCCCTCCGGAGACAACACTCTGCCACTAGGGACACCTGGGGGTTTAAAGGCTTATTGAATACGCTAAATGCAATCGACGATGCCTGCGACAGTGAGTTAGGATTTTATTTCTATTTTATTTTTTCTCGAGGACTAGCAAATAATAGGTTTGGGGCTATTTGATAGACACATTTTTGTGTCCGATTTGTCTCGATTCTATATATTGTTAGGGCTCATTTTTGTACTTGTTATGGTGTTTTATTTATTTGTAGGTATTTTTGGCTAATAAACATTTTTGGAAAAAATTGGCTCGAAAAGTTGTCGGAAAGCACCCAGAGGACATTTGCTATCCGGACTCTCACTTTGGATAATGGGTAACCTAATTACTAAGGGACATCCCATTTCCAGGCATCTGCTAATCGCACCCCTACTCTGGATAAGGGGCAACCATCTTCAACATTCAAAAACCAGAAAATTGGCGGGAAAATAGTGCAGTTGAAGAACAGTTTTGGTGATCGTGATTTGGAGGAGTTTGAGGTCGATTAAACCTATGATTTTCATAGGATAGACTCCTTATGGGTCTAGGAATCTGATATGGGTGTTTAAATCGATTAGAATGGGCTCAAACGACGGATTTTTCTCACAACAAGAAAATATGGAAAGTCACGTGTGTGACCTGTTTTAGGGAATTTTAGAGTGATTAAAACGCTGTAAACCTTCCCAAAGATTTGTATCTATCTAAGGAAGAGTTTAGAATAAAAGGGAAAGCTCAGAAACGCGTAGAAATCCTAAAACAATAAATTATCGCAACTTGGCCGTGAAGAGAAGGAAAGAGATTTTGGAAGATTTGAGAGAGATTTAATCGGTATTTTTGATATAAATAGATGTCTTGGGTCATATAGAAGGGGTGTCGAGAGTTTGGGAACCTAAGGAGAGCCACAGAAGAAGAAATCAGAGCTTTACCAAACTCTGTTTCTGTTGCTGCTGCTGTTGAAGAAGAAGAACAGCTGAAGAACATTGACCCTCGATAGACAGTCGCAGAAAAGTGTCGTTGTTTAACAGCTGAAGACATTAGCTGTTCAGGGCAGTCTTAAATCAGCGACAAAGCAACAGTTTTCTGTAACAGTTCCATTGTAACAGCTGTTTTGCAACACCAATACACTGTTGCAAACAGTCTGTGTTATTACTTTTCACTCTTTTAATCATCTCTTGAGAAACAAACACATATTTTGAGATCATGATTAATATGAGGAGCTAAACCCCATTGCTGAGGCGATAGAGGAAGCTATTTTTCCAACAAAAAGTGGTATATTCTATTTTATCTTTTTATTTGCAATAATTATATGATTATTTGCCTTGAAATGTTATTGAATATGATTTTTATTTGAGTAATTGTGATCTATTTTGATGGAGTATGCTCAGTTTTAAGACTTTTGATGCTTCATACTTGGTATTTACAATTATTACTTTTGAAAATCTACTTGTTGCAATATTTTAGAATCAAATTAAACAAGAAAATTGCATAAATATAAGTATTGGTTTAATCACTTTGAACTTGGAAAATAGTGGAATCTTAGCCTCAGTGTTTCTTTTAGTATTGATATCATCTTTGATTGAGTTTGCTATAATTTTTAGTGAGTTTTCTATTTTAATATTAGGATTTAAGTCTAATTAATATCCTTCACAAGTCTGAGAATCGAACCACTTTTACCACTATCTACAAATCACATCAGGGGACTACTCAAAAATGGAGGGGGACTACTTTGTGATAGGAATGTCTACCCTATATTTATAAGGGGTGTCCTAAAGTGTGGAAATGACTAACATACCCTTCACCTATATATATATAATCACTTCCTACCATCACCACCACCTATATATATATAACCACCTCCTCCCATCACCACCAACCACCACCTACCACCACCACCGACCACCTCAAATCACCACCACCGCCACCTCTATATATAGCTTAATTTAAATCATTAACAATATAAAATCAAAATTATAACAAACTCATTACTTTTCGTTTGTTTTCCGTTGAAAAATGAGAAGTACTCATCAAAATGAGTTGAAAATGGAAGTTACAGAGAGAAGTTCGGCTAGGAATTATGTGAAAATTTTTGTCGAACTAGCCGAACTCAACTTTAATAGAGGTTTTTGTTTTCAGAGAAAAATTCGGTTAGGACGAAAAAAAAAGTCCAAGCCGAACTTGTAGTTCGGTTACGTCGCAAAAAGTTCGGTTACATCGAAAAAAGTTCGGTTACATTGCAATTTTTTTCTCCTAACCGAACTTTTCTCTGAAAAACCTGCATATTGAGTTCGGTTACGTCGCAATTTTTTTTCCTATACGAACTCCTAGTTCGGTTACGTCCCAATTTTCTTCTCCTAACCGAACTTTTCTCTGAAAGAAAAAACTCCATTAAAGCTGAGTTCGGCTACCTGTGTTTTCAGAAATATTAGCCGAACTACACTTACAGATGAGTTCGGCTACCTGTTCTTCAGATGTCGTAGCCGAACATTTTTAACCAAACCGAAATCAATTTGTAAATTGATCATTTTTAGGAATGTTTTGGCCAATACTAGCACCATTAACTAAATTTGAAGTATCCTTGAGTACCCAAAACATCATATTCTTGTTGTGGCTCTTAAAGAAAAAGATCTTAACTTTTTTTTCTTCCAAAACCCTCATCTTCATCTTCTTCTTCTCTCTCCCAATAATTCTTCTTTTAAAAAAATCAACTTATTAATTTAATCTCACTAATCATTAATTAACTCACTAATCATTACACTAATTTAATTATCAAGGGCAAGTTTGGTATTAAAAAAAACTTAGATAAGGGGTGACTCATTATTATTTCTAATATCCACCCCAAAAAATGGAGAGTAGTCCCCACCATTTTTTGAATAGTCCCCAAAAAAATGGTTCCATAAAATATCCAATAGTTTATATACTTAAAAAAAGATATAAAGCGTGCAGCATTTGTATTTGATCGATTGCTAGTAAAAGGAGAAGTCCACAAAAAAGTCCCTCTCGCAAAAAGGGAGCGCCGCACAAGGGTGCGCCGCACGATGCCTTCTCGTCCTTTTTTAAGGAAAGTAAACGTACCTTCGACAAAAATGTTGAATGAGCTTAGGCAGCTAAGATAGAGTATCAAAAAAAAATCGAAAACTGGAAAATAAAATAGGAGATGGCCACTAGTATTGAAAGTGCCTAGTTGGAATTTGAAAATTATTACAAAAAGAAATTACGAATAGTTGGCGTATAATTTCAAATAACTAGTTGCAATTTGTATATATTCCAACCTTATTCTTTTTCCGGAATACATAAATGACCAAATCACCAAATTATAACTAGTAAATCGGTATACATTTTGTTTTACACAAGAGTCGTGTCGGCAAAAAGGAAGAAATATGGGTAGTTTGTTGTCCTGCCTGCTTAGATTGCATGCCTACGAGGGAGTAGAAGGTTAGATTCGGTAAACTCAAAATTTAGCTACTTGATAATGTCATTATCGTGGATCCTAGATTTGTTAACATTCGATGAAATGCAGTCAACCCAAATCCCAAATGGTCAGATTTGCCTGATTGTATTGTGTTTTTTTTTTTGGTCAACCTAAACTCTTTCATACGGTATTTTGATAGCAAGTAGCAACTAAGACCAAAAGAACCAGAGGGTCGCACACGAAAGTGCAAACTTGCAAGCGGAAACTAACACCCGAGATACAATTGCTGTTTAGGGAGATCAAACAATAAAGCTTTACTGGCTAAGATCAAGGACTATGAGATAGAGACTCTGGAATAAAGAATGAAAAATCTACTATGATGCAGAGGGACAATGGATTATAAGGCAAACTGTTTTGTTTTTTTCAATTTTAATTTCATGAGGCAAATTGTTTGTCATTTTTTTTGAACGCACGATTGAGGGATATTAAAACTAATTGGAAACGCGATTGGGGGATACTAAAACTAATTGGGAAATATAAATTACTTCCCCCAACCAATAGTGTATGCTAAGGGGTGATTTTCGGGTACGAAAATCATAAAATATCCTTGGTTAATTAAAAAATATTATGAAAAGATTATAATACCCCTTCTCCTAAAACTTAAAATCAAATAACCAAAACATATCCCCCATTCTCCACAAATCAGTTCCGGCACTCTTAGGATTAGGTTTTTGAAAAAAGAAAATTCTTCCATCTTCTTCTTCATCGTTCTTCATCCGTTGTCGATTCAAAAATTTCTTCGTCGATTATCCCAATCTATCTATAATCATGCCTCCGCGAAAGAAACCCCCGCAATCAAAATCAAAATCACTTGCTCAACAAAAATAAGAAGAAAGAATCAATCGGATTGCCGAAGAAGAAGAAAAGAACTCGGACAATCAACCTCTCGTAAACATGGCTTCTATGAGGAGGTAAGTGATTTTGAACTAGTTTATAAGTGTTTGAATCGATTTACAACAGTGGGTTTAGGTTAGAATCGCGAACCCTAACTCAAATAGTTGAGTTTCAGTGAGTACCGGCGTTGACATTTGTATGAATACAATGCCAGTACTCAGTTACGACGTCCATTTTAGTATGAAGGCAATGCCGGTAGATTGTTATGGCATTGATTTTGGTATGAATACAATATCGTCGTTGATGGTGGTTTTTAGATTAGGGATAAAATCGTAAAACCTTAGTCTGACGTGACATCGCTCTGTAAGGAAACGAAGCCGTGAGTACCAATATCTCCACTAGCACATTTATTTAGCCTTTCAATACGTCTACGAGAAATTTACCAGGGTACCTTTTTTTTATGTATCTATACGCTATGTTCCACGACAGAACCCTCAGGTATCGACTGGCATTGTCTCAGCACATGCTAGCCGCACATGCTAGCCAAGTGTGCCAACGGCATGCCAACCATGCCAGCCACACCTCCGCGCCAAAGGCATGCCAACCATGCCAGCCGCACCACCGTGCCAACGGCATGCCAACCATGCCAGCCACACCTCCGCGCCAAAGGCATGTCAACCATGCCAGCCTCACCCCCGCGCCAAAGGCATGCCAACCGCACCACCGTGCCAACGTCATTCCAGCCATACCTCCGCGTCAAAGGCATGCCAACCATGCTAGCCGCACCAATGTGCCAACGGCATGCCAACCACACCTCCGCGCCAAAGGCATGCCAACCATGCCAGCCGCACCTCCGCGCCAACGGCATGCCAACCATACCAGCCACACCTCCGTGCCAAAGGCATGCCAACCATGCCAGCCGCACCACCGTGCCAACGGCATGCCAGCCACACCTCACGCGCCAAAGGCCCAACCATGCCAGCCGCACCGCCGTGCCAACGGCATGCCGGCCATATCTCCATGCCGCTGGCCGCCAAACGGAGGGTTGCAACAATCAACGGTTACCCTTCCATCTGAGATGCAAATCTCAGCCGTACAAGTTCGCCACCAAACGCGTGGCAACTTCTGGCCCAATGTCAAATTCCACGGTTTATACCAAAACCCTAATTTTGTTGTGCCTAAAACATGCCAAAGCCATGCCGGCCATGCCTCCATGCCGCTGGCTGCCAAACGGATGGTTGCAACAATCAACGGCTACCCTTCCCTCTGAGATGCAAATCTCAGCCGTACAAGTTCGCCACCAAACGCGTGGCAACTTATGGCCCAATGCCAAATTCCACGGTTTGTGCCAAACCCTAATTTGGGCCACGCCAAGAGCATGCACGAGCCATGCTAGCCATACCTCCATACCGTTGGCTTCCAAACGGAGGTTTGCAACAATCAACGGTTACCCCTCCTCCTGAGACACAGATCTCAGCCGTATAAGCTTGCCGCCAAACCACACGACTTGTGGAAACCCTTTGGCTACGCTGCCAACTCTTTGGTCACGACACCCTAATTGGTCATGCCAAGAGCATGCGCAATCCATGCCAGCACCGTGGCCACGACACTGGCTACCAACGGAAGGTAGCCACAATCAACGACTACCCTTCCTTTCAAGATGCAAAATCTCAACCATCGAAGGTCGCCACCGAACCGGCAAGACTCTCAATTTTAACTTTCCAAATAATAGCAACATGCTACACGTTTTCCACGAAAACACTCGAGACATCAAGACATATCACAAACGCTCATTAGGGTATTGGTCTGGCGGTTTACAACATGCGGCTTGCAATATGCCCGTTACAAGAAAGTGTCATAAGAGTAAGGCGGTTAGTAATGACAAGAAATAATGGTGAAACGTATCCTTCAATACGGAAACATCAATTCCAGGCGTTACGCGTTACCATTCTCTTCCATTACTCAAACGTTTCCACTTTTTACGAGGCCAGGGTACGTTTTTTTGTGACTTGTGTAAATTGGTCTCACCTATTTCCACCAAACGACAAGTTTTGATCAGGGGAATACAACACTCAGAAATTACCTGTTAGCTTTCCACATTGCTAGCGTTTCACATTATGATACAAGTCGTAAAACAACCACTCTTCCATAATCAACTATTCTGGTTTCAACACTCTCTTCGCTTCCCTCCCCAAGACCAATCTCCTTCACTTTGTGACCCAAGCAAGTCTGGAACGACCATTTCTTGGTTTAGGCCCGATTTGTAAAGATTGATCTCTCGAATCTAAAGTACTCCCATGAAGTACATTGTTTAGGGTTTAGACTCGTTTCTCACCCATACACGAAATTACCAAAATCAGCGGAAACCGTTTTCACCCTCAAACAGGCGTCTACAAAGCTAAAATCACCTGAAACTGAATGTTATGTACCGACATTGAAATTAGGTTGAATACTATGCTGGTAGTGTGTTACGGCATTTGTTTACATTTATTCGATCATGCCGGTAGTGCTCTTTTGGTATCCAGGAAAACCCTAGAAATTGTTACCAGTACCGGCACTGATTTTAGGTTAATTCAATGCCGGTACTTGGTTACGACATGGATTTGAATTTTTACGTTTGTGTCGGCAGTGCTCTTTTGGTATCCAGGACTTGCCTAGGAATTACCTAAGACTACCGGCATTGTCGATAATTATTGTTCACTGCCGGAATAATGTACCGACATAATGTATTTGTTAAATTACTATACCGTCTATGGTCTCAGCATGGATGATATTCCGTGAATCAATGCCAATATTGATGATTCTATGCCGTTATTTAGTATATCTACGCCGGTATTAAAAATGAAATTGAACTATCTTATATTCATTTCGTGTGTCTTTTGATATAGGGATAGAGCCAAGGAAGATAACAAAGGAAAAACTAAAGATGCTGGCGTTAAGAAAAGAAAGAAGGACGGTCTTGGTACTCCTCAGTCTCTGCCTCCTCGAGGGAAAGAACAAGGACGCAACAAACGTTAGGAGGCGAATACAAGAGGGTAAATTTGGGAGAATGGTGGTGACCGTAGTCGACTCGTAATCCGTGAACCTACCGGAACATTTGAGCACAATGAGCAAGATGAAGAGGAAAGTGAGGAGGAAGATAATGAGGTTGATCCAAGTCAATTAGCAACCTAAGCCGAAGTTGTAGAGGAAGTTTTTTGGCCAAGTCAACAACTGACACAAGGAAAGGGCAAAGGCAAAGTAAAAGTTAAAGGTTCGCACCTTCCTCATACTGATGACATGATACCTGACCTTGATCGTGGTAGAATTGAGGTGAAGGTGACAATCCGAGAATGCTATTTGGCTACAAGGGCACGTGGGCTCGTACTATCTATCAAACCTATGTAAGAATTTTTATCTTGTGCATATGTATTGTTTTGTATTTATGTAAAATCTCTTAATTGTATTATATCCTAATTATAGGATCATAAGAAGGTTGTGCGTGTTTGCCGAACCAAGCCGCGTCTCATTGGGATTTGTCAACGGAATTTGAAGAGGTCCAAACATTAGTAAGGGAGTCTGGTCTATATGGTTTGGTTGAAAATTCTGTAACGGTATGCAACCATTAGTAAAGGAATGTGAAGAGGTCCAAACATTAGTAACGGCATGCCAACCATGCCAGCCACACCTCCGCGCCAAAAGCATGCCAACCATGCCAGTCGCACCACCGTGCCAAACGGAATGCCAGCCACACCTCCGCGGCAAAGGCATGCCAACCATGCCAGCCGCACCACCGTTCCAACGACATGCCATCCACACCTCCGTGCCAAAGTCATGCAAACCATGCCAGCCGCACCACCATGCCAACGGCATGCCATCCACACTTCCGTGCTAAAGGCATGCAAACCATGCCAGCCGCACCATCGTGCCAACGGCATGCCAACCATGCTAGCCACACCTTTGCGCCAAAGGAATGCCAACCATGCCAGCCGCACCTCCGCGCCAAAGGCATGCCAACAATTCCAGCCGCACCATCATGACAACGGCATGCCAGCCACACCTCACGCGCCAAAGGCCCAACCATGCCAGCCGCACCGCTGCGCCAACGGCATGCCGGCCATACCTTCATGTCGCTGGCCGCCAAATGGAGGGTTGCAACAATCAAAGGCTACCCTTCCCTCTGAGATGCAAATCTCAGCCGTACAAGTTCGCCACCAAACGCGTGGCAACTTCTCGTCCAATGCCAAATTCCACGGTTTATAACAAAACCCTAATTTGGTCGCGCCTAAAACATGCCAAAGCCATGCCGGCCATGCCGGCCATGCCTCCATGCCGCTGGCCGCCAAACGGAGAGTTGCAACAATCAACGACTACCCTTCCCTCTGAGATGCAAATCTTAGCCGTACAAGTTCGCCACCAAACGCGTGGAAACTTCTGGCCCAATGCCAAATTCCAAGGTTTATGCCAAAACCCTAATTTGGCCGCGCTTAAAACATGCCAAATCCATGCCGGCCATGCCTCCATGTCGCTGGCTGCCAAACGGAGGGTTGCAACAATCAACGACTACCCTTCCCCCTGAGATGCAAATCTCAGCCGTACAAGTTCTCCACCAAACGCGTGGCAACTTCTGGCCCAATGCCAAATTCCACGGTTTATGCCAAAACCCTAATTTGGCCGCGCCTAAAACATGCCAAAGCCATGCCGACCATGTCTCCATGCCGCTGGATGCTAAACGAAGGGTTGCAACAATCAACGACTACCCTTCCCTCTGAGATGCAAATCTCAACCGTACAAGTTCGCCACCAAACGCGTGGCAACTTCTGGCCCAATGCCAAATTCCACGGTTTATGCCAAAACCCTAATTTGGCCGCGCCTAAAACATGCCAAAGCCATGCCGGCCATGCCTCCATGCCGCTGGCTTCCAGACGGAGGGTTGCAACAATAAACGGCTACCCTTCCCTCTGAGATGCAAATCTCAGTCGTACAAGTTGGCCACCAAACGCGTGGCAACTTCTGGCCCAATGCCAAATTCCACGGTTTGTGCCAAACCCTAATTTGGGCCACGCCAAGAGCATGCACGAGCCATGCTGGCCATACCTCCATGTCGCTGGCTTCCAAACGGAGGTTTGCAACAATCAACGGCTATCCCTCCTCCTGAGACACAGATCTCAGCCGTACAAGCTTGTCGCCAAACCACACGACTTGTGGAAACCCTTTGGCTACGCGGCCAACTCTTTGGTCACGGCACCATAATTGGACACACCAAGAGCATGCGCAAGCCATGCCAGCACCGTGGCCACGACACTGGCTACCAACGGAAGGTAACTATAATCAACGGCTACCCTTCCTCTCAAGATGCAAAATCTCGGCCGTCGAAGGTCGCCACCGAACCGGAAAGCCTCTCAATTTTAACTTGCCAAATAATAGCAACATGCTATACGTTTTCCACGAAAACACTCGAGACATCAAGACATGTCACAAATTGGGGGATGCTCATTAGGGTATTGGTCTGGCGGTTTACAGCATGCGGCGTGCAATACGCCCGTTACAAGAAAGTGTCATAAAAGTAAGGCGGTTAGTAATGACAAGAAATAATGGTGAAACGTATCCTTCATTATGGAAACATGAATTCCAGGCGTTACCCGTTACCATTCTCTTCCATTACTCAACTGTTTCCACTTCTTACGAGGCCAGGGTACATTTTGTTGCGACTTGTATAAATATGTCTCACATTTTTCCACCAAACGATAAGTTTTGGTCAGGAGAATACAACATTCAGAAATCACCTGTTAGATTTCCACATTGCTAGCGTTTCACTTTCTGATACAAGTCGTAAAACAAACACTCTTCCATAATCAACTATTCTTGTCTCAACACTCTCTTCGCTTCCCTCCCCAAGACCAACCCTTCTCCTTCACTTTGTGACCGAAGCAAGTATGGAATGGTCATTTCTTGGTTTAGGCCGGATTTGTATAGATTGATCTCTCGAATCTAAAGTACTCCCATGCAGTACATTGTTTAGGATTTAGACTCGTTTCTCACCCATACATGAAATTACCAAAATCAGTAGAAACCGTTTTCACCCTCAAACAATTGGCGACCACAATGGGAGATTAGTCTCTCGGTTACAATATCGATTTCTGAATTTCGCCATTAGACTCCAACTCTGAAAGATGGTCGGTTTTAGGGCTGAATCCGTGACCCCAAATCCCACTCAGACGAATCACAATTTTTCCTCTCCCAACACGACATCTAACAACGCAACCGACGGAGAAGTTCCAAAGCTGGCCGATTTGGCATGGGTTCAAGAGATCCACACCAGGAACATGGATCTGATGAAGGAGGCGATTAACAACATACTTAACTTCCTTATCAGCTTAACATCGTAGTTGAGTGACTCATATGCCCCGGAAGCTCCGGGACTGGGGACTGACGTCCCGGATGATCACTCCCAAGTTAACAACTTCACCACCAACCGGAAACCCGTAAGCCAGGAGGCGGCCTCGTTGGTGGAAAATTTATGTGTACTCCTACACATTTAAAAAGATCAACGAATGGAGGCATTTACCGCCATCAATCAAATAACATTAAATGCATCTCTGGTTCCTTCACGCTTGGAAACTTCAAAAATACTGGAGATGTCCGTCAACAATGTCACGTTCACCGACGACGACATGATGGCATAAGAAATACATAACCAAGCCTACACGTCACAGCTCGTATCAAGGATGTGGAGATCAAGAGGGCCCTTATCGACACATGAGCGTCCTCCAATGTCATTACTCTTAGAATGCTCAGAACAACCAAGGTGCGGCCAAGAGAAGTCGTGAGACAATCTACTACGATGACAGATTTCGAAGTCAACCTAACCAGCACGTACGGATACATCAACCTGAATTTGTCAATAGGACCAGTCCAGTCAAAGGTGAAGTTTGAAGTAATCGAGAAAGATCCAGATTACCATATGATACTGGGAAGGCTGTGGCTCCACGACAACAGAATCATTCCTTCGACGTATCACCAGTGCCTGAAAACCATGCTAAACGGAGAAGTCATCTGCATCTCCGCTTCATTATCCCCCTATGCGCTGATATGTGGCATGGAGATGTTTGAACCAAGGAAGAGTTCCGGGCCCGACAGGAAAGACTCACCACACTCCACTACCGAAGTGGGCGTCAATTGAAGAAAGCGATAGGCTTGCGTCATTTGATGGAGAATCTCGGTCTCACATCATATCTTCAGAGGGGAAGCGCGCCAGTCTCCCCCTGTCAAGCCAAAGTTTGGCTCGCTCCCGTACCAAACGAGGGCGGGCTTTTATCATGAGTCATGATGAAAAAGGGAAAACCGTATATCAACGCCGTTGTTAGCAATTAACAGGGGAGACTACCACCCATTCTCTCCGCCCAGTAGAATGTGATGACAGCAACCGGCCACAAGAGGAAGTGTCGGATGCACCGCGACAGCTACAGGACGGGACCAACTCTACCACGGATGAACTTGAAGTTGTCAACGTCGGGAGCGAGGAATCTCCGCGACCCATCTCAATCAGCTCGACTCTGTGCGCCGACGAACGCGCAAATCCGGTAGACATTCTCAAAGAATATCAAGACATATTCGCATGGACATACGAGGAAATGCCTGGCTTAGATGAGAAGCTGGTCACTCACCATCTACACATAATACCCGGATCCAAACCAGTCAAACAATCGCCGAGACAGTTCAGGCACGATATGGAAGAACATATCAAGATAGAGATTCAAAAGTTGTTGGCCGCTGGTTTCATCAAACTCCTTCACCATCCTACTTGGTTGGCCAACGTAGTTCCGGTAAAAAAGAAGAACCGCCAAATCAGGTGTTGTGTCGATTTTAGGGATCTAACAAATGTTTCCTTAAAGATGATATTCCGCTTCCTAACATCGACATGCTGGTAGACGCCACCAGTGGACACGGTATGTTCTCTTTCATGGACGGGTACATCGGCTACAATCAAATAAAGATGTACGAACACGACGCAAGTAAGACGGCTTTTCGAACTCCTCTCGGAAATTTTTACTATATTGTGCTGCCCTTCGGTTTGAAAAATGCTGGCGCCACCTACCAACACGCCATGACTACCATTTTTCACGACATGATGCACAAGCAAGTCGAAAACTATGTAGATGACATAGTGGTTGAATTAAAAACTCGGATGGCCCATACAGAGGTTATGCGGCAGGTGTTTGAAAGGTGTCGCGAGTACAAACTGAAGATGAACCCATTGAAGTGTGCTTTTGGTGTCTCTTCGGGCAAGTTCCTAGGTTCCAGGTAACCGCCGAGGGAATTAAAGTCGACCCGGTCGAAACCCAAGCCATCCCCACGATGCCACCACCGCGAACTTTGAAAGAACTCCAGAGTTTCATGGGTAAAATAAACTACATTCGCTACTTCATACCAGGATTGGCTCAACTTGTTGCTTCGTTTCCCCTTTGCTAACTAAAAGAGCGAGCTTTGTCTGGACCACGCTACAACATGAGGCATTTAGGAAGATTCAACAAATATTGTCTTCCCCAGCCATCATGAAGTCTCTCATACAAGGAAGACCGTTGTGCCTCTACACTGCTTTTAGTGACACTGCCGTCGGAGCTCTCCTCGCCCAAGAAGATGACGAAGGGATTGAACATCCCATATACTACTTCAGTCGAACTTTAAGAGATGTCGAACTCAGATATCCCAAAGCAGAAAAGGCGTGCTTGGCCTTGATTCACTCCATCCAGAAATTAAGACATTACCTGCTCTCCAATAATGTTTATATCTAAGTACGATCTTGTGAAGTTCCTCCTCTCAAAACCGGCCCTGATAGGGAGGCCAGCCAAAGGGCTCCTGCAAATGTCAGAATTTGACATAACATGCACTTCCCCAAGAGGTATCAAAGGGCAAGCAGTTGTGAATTTGCTAGCAGCGTTCCCGGGAGAGAATAACACAACACTACACGAGAACCTCCCTGGAGATTTTCCGAAAATCTCTTTTATCAAAGAAGAAACGTGGATACTATTTTTCGACGGCTCCGCTACCCCTAACAATGGTACCTGAGGAGCAGGCGTGGTTCTAGTATCCCCGGCTGGTGAATTCTTCTCGCACTCCTTCAAGCTAGACTTCCCTTTCACCAACAATTCAGCAGAATATGGAGCCTTTCTCATCGGACTGTCATTGGCTAAACAAGCTGGAGCCACGCGTCTGGAAATAAGAGGTGATTCTAAATTACTCGTCAACCAGGTGACTGGAGTATACGCACCGAAGGAAATAACATTGGACCCGTATAGAGACGAGGCACAAAAGCTACTAAATTACTTCGCCGACGCGACTTGGACGCAGCGGCAACAAACATGCTGATTGTCTAGCCACACTAGCATCGAAACTGCAATTCGAAGATTTTGAAGAAACCCTGACAGTAAAGAGACGAACCGTGGCTTCAACATGGATTTCGCAACCCTAAGAGGCTGAAGCTGGAGACTGGAGAACATCAATTATCCAAGAGCTTAACAGCTCGCTTTTCCAGGGAAAGATCAGTCTCAAAACTTGACAAAATTTCTTCATGCTCCGAGGAATGTTGTACCATCGAAACCCTGATGGTTCCTTGTCAAGATGCCTCAGAGAGGAAGAGACGAAACAACAAATCAACCGCGTCCATGGTGAAATTTTAGGGCTAACACTAGTGGCAACACTCTATTGTTGTTTGAAACTCCTTGGATACTACTGGCCAGAAATTGAGGCTCAATCTTGGTTGCTTCAAGGAACCTGTTCCAATTGTCAAGCATCGTCGTATCAATTGGAAGTCTTCAATATTTGCCACATTGGGGACTGGAAGGAGCCATACATCAGTTACCTCCGCGACAATGTACTCCCTACCAACAAGAAGAACGCTGCCAAGATAAAACAAAGGTCCAGGAGATTCATATTCCATGAAGAAGTCTTATATCGCAAAATCTTTGGAGGAAGTTTGCTAAGGTGTTTGAACGGGGCAGAAATCCCTATCATGCTGAAAGAAATGCACGAAGGAAAACACCAAGGAAAACGGAAGTTATTTCTTCAGATATACGAGAAATACTATTGGCCAACCATGGAGGATGATGCAGCTGTCTTTGTTCAGAAATGAAAAAAAATGTCAAATCCACGGCAACCTTATCCATGTAGCGTCGACTCCTCTACACTCAATATGAAGTCTGTGGACCGTTTATAGATGGGGACTCGACATCATTGGGAAGATCAACCCACCGTCGTCGAAACAGCACGAATACATAATAACCGCAACCGAGTATTTCACCAAATGGTTCGAAGCCATCCCTTTACGAGTAACTACTGGATCCACAATCGCGGCGTTCATTAAGGAGTACATCATCTGCCGATTTGGCGTGCCTAAACATATCATCACCGACAACGGAACTCCTTTCGCCAACAAGCAAGTACGAGAATCACTTGAAGAATATGAAATTAAGAAAGTTTTCTCCACCGTGTACTATCCCCAAGGAAACGGGCAGGCCGAAAGCACTAACAAGACTTTGATCCGAATCCTCAGTCGGACAGTGCACGATAATCCTCGGACATGGCACGAAAAATTGCCAATGGCACTTTGGGCGTACCGGCCATCACCAAGAAGTTCCACTAGCGCCTATCCCTACTCCCTCGTCTACGGCGCAGACGTCATCCTCCAAACAGAAATCAAAATCCCATCAGCTAGGATTGCCGAAGCAAGCGGAGTTCAATGGAATGAAGCTGAAGCATTGAACGTCAGTGTAGCATAGTTGGACACTGTGGATTCCATAAGATCCAGAGAGGAAGAACACGCACAAGCATACAGAAATATAGTTTCCAGAGCATATAACAAAGTCGTGAAACCTCGGGTTTTTCGAGTAGGATATTTGGTACTGAAGAATGCCAAACACATCCAGCAAGACGTGTCCGCACCAAAATTCTCCCCAAAATGGGAAGGGCCTTATATAGTCACGAAGGCATACAACAGTGGGTACTACAAGATCATTAAAGAAGACGGAGGAAAACTGAAAGCAGTCATCAACGGAAAGTGGCTCAAGGCATACTACGCCTGACCGTCGCCTCACACCTCGCCGTATCATAACACGGCTAGCCAGGTATCTTTCCGCTTTCTTTCACACCTCAGTTATCAAGTTTCTTTTAATTAAAGAAAATTAATAAAATTCTCTCATTTCTTCAAAACCGATACAAGAAAAAAAAATAAAAAAAATAAATAGAAAAATACATGCTCGAGACTCAGAAAGAGAAACCGAGCATATCCCAACTATATAACTCATAAAAGCCCATCCAACAGATTATAATTCCTCGAAAGCATCATCTTCAACCGGTTTTGATACCTTTCACTCCTGCTCTTCAAGTTCTGGATTGACTCTTCCACCTTCTGTGACTCCATGGACAGAGCCTTCTCCTCTTCCAAAATAGCCTTTGCAGCAGGGACAACATTAGCAAGAATATCGGCTATGTCAACCTTCACAATGTCGAGACGACGCCGCAGCCAACTCACGTTGAACTTCAGAGATTCACAGGTAGACACCTTGTTCTCCCACTTTTGAATAGTTGGTTCCACGACGGCACAGATGGATATACTTTCCATTTCAGCGACCATGGGCAAGAGACAATTCACTGTGAAAACCAACGCAGACGGGCAATGTTGCACCACGCTCATCGTAGCAATGTGGCCATATCTTCTCCATATCTTCGTGTAAATAGTCACGAAATCCTTCCGCACCAGAAACCCACCAACATTTCGATAGTTAGAAGATAAACACTTCATGAGGATTTCGAACGACAAACCTGCATTGGGATACTCATGAAAAGAAATGCCTAAATCGGTGTTTTCCAGATCTGCAGCGGTTGGCAGGATCGGACTTGAAGGAAGGGGGCAACCAAATCATCCTCATCAACGACAGTCACACATGCTCTAACAGGATATCTCTGCACATAAGAAGATCTTTTATCACTCGTCATCAAACAACGAAACATCTATTGGTCAATGGAAGCATACCGGTATAATCTTCTTGACTCGGATGATCCGGGTAGGGGAATTGTCGCGAGAGTCAGGCCTCATGCGCTTGACTGAAGAATCTAGCTGGCTCGAGGATGATTCACTTCTGATCGACATGATGAAGAAATATGAACTCGATAAGAGGAAACCTTCCTTTAAACGGGAAAGACGATGCAGCTTCACCGACATAAATACTGTGGAAACCCTAAAGGAAGAAAGAGAAACGGAGGCTGAGAAGAAAAGATGGGACTACATAACATCCAGAAAATCAGCCTCAACGAAACCTCTTGTCAAAACCCTAATGAAGGGTGAACAAAAGAAACACGAGGGCGTGACACTTTGGAGTTTGATTGAGGAAAGGGTTCCCTATCTGAGCCACGAATGGAAGGAGGCAACCAAGATGCGCTAGCAAGTGCCCACGACAAGCCCGCGTCCACACCAGTCCAGCGCACACGCCAAGTCTATGCCAACATCCCGTCAGGTCAATGCTAACAGCTTATTCCAAGCCACTCCAATGCTAACGGCTCCATTCCAAGCCGACCGATGCTAACGGCTCCATCCCAAGACGGCCAATGCTAACGGCTCACTCCAAGCCATTACAACGCTAACGTCTCCATTCCAAGCCGAGCAACGCCTGCGGATCACTTCGCGCCAAGCAATGAAAGCGGCTGCCCACCGAGCCAAATTAGCGCAAAGCCGGCAACATGGGAATCGCAGATGTTCCTTGCCTTCGAAAAAAGTTAGACGGATCTTCCTCACCATCTTTTCATGACTTGCCGTTTCGATTTTTTCCTTGTGTGTCACCATCTTATGCTTACCTCGCAACAACGCTCTTATTCCGAGTTAAACAGGGGACTTAATGTTGATGGTGGTTTTTATCTTAGGATTAAAATCGTAAAACCTTAGTCTGACGTGACGTCGCTCTGTAAGGAAACGGATCCGTGAGTACCAATATCTCCACTAGCGCATTTATTGAGCCTTTAAATACGTCTATGAGAAATTTACCAGGGAACCTTATTTATTTTTATATATACATATATATATATATATATATACGCTATGTTCCACGACAGAACCCTCAAGTATCGACTGGAATTTTCTCCGCACATGCCATCCACGCATGCTATCCAAGTGTGACAACGGCATGCCAACCATGCTAGCTACACCTCCGCGCCAAAGTCATGCCAACCATACTAGCCGCACCACCGTGCCAATGACATACCAACCATGCCAGACACACCTCCGCGCCAAAGGCATGCCAACCATGCCAGCCGCACCTCCGCGCCAAAGGCATGCCAACCATGCCAGCCGCACCACCGTGACAACGGCATGCCAACCATGCCAGCCACACCTCCGCTCCAAAGGCATGCCAACCATGTCAGTCGCACCGCCTCGCCAAAGGCATGCCAACCATGCTAGCCGCACCACCGTGCCAACGACATGCCAACCATGCCATCCCCACCTCCGCGCCAAACGCATGCCAACCATGCCATACACACCACCGTGCCAACGACATGCCAACCATGCCAGCCACACCTCCGCGCCAGAGGCATGCCAACCATGCCAGCTGCACCACCATGCCAACGACATGCCAACCATGCCAGACACACCTCCGCGCCAAAGGCATGCCAGCCGCGCACCACCTGCCAACGGCATGCCAACCATACCAGCCACACCTCCGCGCCAAAGGCATGACAACCATGCCATCCGCAGCACCGTGCCAACGGCATGCCAACCATGTCAGCCGCACCTCCGCGCCAAAGGCATGCCAACCATGTCAGCTGCACCACCGTGCCAACGGCATGCCAACCATGCCACCCGCACCTCCGCACCAAAGGCATGCCAACCATGCCAGCTGCACCACCGTGCCAACGGCATGCCAACGATGCTAGCCGCACCTCCGCGCCAAAGGCATGCCAACAATGCCAGTCACACCATCGTGCCTACGACATACCAGCCACACCTCACGCGCCAAATGCCCAACCATGCCAGCCGCACCGCCGTGCCAATGGCATGCCGACCATACCTCCATGCCGCTGGCCGCCAAACGGAGGGTTGCAACAATCAACGACTACCTTTCCCTCTGAGATGCCAATCTCAGCCGTACAAGTTCGCCACCAAAGGCGTGGCAACTTCTGGCCCAATTCCAAATTCCACGGTTTATACCAAAACCCTAATTTGGCCGCGCCTAAAACATGCCAAAGCCATGCAGGACATGCCTCCATGTCGCTGGCTGCCAAATGGAGGGTTGCAACAATCAACAGCTACCCTTCCTTGTGAGATGCAAATCTCATCCTTACAAGTTCACCACCAAACGCGTGGAAACTTCTGGACCAATGCCAAATTCCATGGTTTATACCAAAACCCTAATTTATCCGCGCCTAAAACATGCCAAAGCCATGCCTGCCATGCCTCCATGCCGCTAGCTTCCAAACAGAGGGTTGCAACAATCAACAACTACCCTTCCCTATGAGATGCAAATCTCAGCCGTACAAGTTCGCCACCAAACGCGTGGAAATTTGTGGTCCAATGCCAAATTCTATGGTTTATGCCAAAACCCTAATTTGGTCGTGCCTAAAACATGCCAAAGCCATGCCTCCGTGCCGCTGGTTGCCAAACGGAGGGTTGCAACAATTAACGGCTACCCTTCCCTCTGAGATGCAAATCTCAGCCGTACAAGTTTTCCACCAAACGCGTGGAAACTTCTAGCCCAATTCCAAATTCCACGATTTATGCCAAAACCCTAATTTGGTCGCGCCTAAAACATGCCAAAGCCATGCCTCCATGCCGCTGGCTGCCAAACGGAGGGTTGCAACAATCAACGACTACCCTTCCCTTTGAGATGCAAATCTCAGCCGTACAAGTTCGCCACCACACGCGTGGCAACTTCTGGACCAATGCCAAACTCTACGGTTTATGCCAAAACCCTAATTTGGCCGGGCCTAAAACGTGCCAAAGCCACGGCCATGCCTCCATGTCACTGGCTGCCAAACGGAGGGTTGCAACAATCAAGGGCTACCCTTCCCTCTGAGATGCAAATCTCAGCCGTACAAGTTCGCCACCAAACGCATGGAAACTTCTGACCCAATGCCAAATTCCACGGTTTGTGACAAACCCTAATTCTGGCTACGCCAAGATCATGCCGAGCCATGCTGGCCATACCTCCATACCGCTGGCTGCCAAATGGAGGTTTGCAACAATCAACGGCTACCCCTCCTCTTGAGACACAGATCTCAGTCGTATAAGTTTGCCGCCAAACCACACGACTTGTGGCAACCCTTTGGCTACGCTACCAACTCTTTGGTCACTACACCCTAATTGGCCATGCAAAGAGATTGCGCAAGCCATGCCAGCACCGTGGCCACGAAACTGGCTACCAACGGAAGTTAGCCGCAATCAACGACTACCCTTCCTCTCAAGATGCAAAATCTCGGCCGTCGAAGGTCGCCACCGAACCGGCAATACTCTCAATTTTAACTTTTCAAACAATAGCTACATGCTACACGTTTTCCACGAAAACACTCGAGACATCAAGACATGTCACAAACGCTCATTAGGGTATTGGTCTGGCGGTTTACAACATGCAACGTGAAATACGCCCGTTACAAGAAAGTTTCATAAGAGTAAGGCGGTTAGTAATGACAGGAAATAATGGTGAAACGTATCCTTCATTATGGAAACATCAATTCCAGGCGTTACACGCTACCATTCTCTTCCATTACTCAACCGTTTCCACTTCTTACGAGGCCAGGGTATGTTTTTTGCGACTTGTATAAATTGGTCTCACCCGTGTCCACCAAACGACATGTTTTGGTCAGGAGAATACAACACTTAGAAATCACCTGTTAACTTTACACATTGCTAGAGGTTCACTTTCTGATACAAGTCGTAAAACAACCACTCTTCCAGAATCAACTATTCTGGTTTCAATACTCTCTTTGCTTCCCTCCCCAAGACCAAACCTTCTCCTTCACTTTGTGACCCAAGCAAGTCTGGAACGACCATTTTTTGGTTTAGTCCGGATTTGTACAGATTGATCTCTCGAATCTAAAGTACTCCAGCGAAGTACATTGTTTAGGGTTTAGACTCGTTTCTCACCCATACACGAAATTACCAAAATCAGCAGAAACCGTTTTCACCCTCAAACAGGCGTATACAAAGCTAAAATCACCTGAAACTGAATGTTATGTACCGACATTGAAATTAGGTTGAATACTATGCCGGTAGTGTGTTACGGCATTTGTTTACATTTATTAGATCATGCCGGTAGTGCTCTTTTGTTATCCAGGAAAACCCTAGAAATTGTTACCAGTACCGGCACTGATTTTAGGTTAATTCCATGCCGGTACTTGGTTACGACATGGATTTGAATTTTTACGTTTGTGCCGGCAGTGCTCTTTTGGTATCTAGGAACTGCCTAGGAATTACTTGAGACTACCGGCATTGTCGATAATTATTGTTCACTGCCGGAATAATGTACCGACATAATGTATTTGTTTAATTACTATACCGTTTATGGTTTCGACATGGTTGATATTCCGTGAATCAATGCCGATACTGATGATTCTATGCCGTTATTTAGTATATCTACGCTGATATTAAAAATGAAATTGAATTGTCTTATATTCATTTCGTGTGTCTTTTGATATAGGGATAGAGCCAAGGAAGCTAACAAAGGAAAAACTAAAGATGCTGGCGTTAAGAAAAGAAAGAAGGACGGTCTTGGTACTCCTCAGTCTCTGCCTCCTCGAGGGAAAGAACAAGGTCGCAACAAGCGTTTGGGGGAGAATACAAGAGGGGAAATTTGGGAGAATGGTGGTGACCGTAGTCGACTCGTAATCCGTGAACCTACTGGAACAGTTGAGCACGATGAGCAAGATGAAGAGGAAAGTGAAGAGGAAGATAATGAGGTTGATCCAAGTCAATTAGCAACCCAAGCCGAAGTTGTAGAGGAAGTTGTTTGGCCAAGTCAACAACTGACACAAGGCAAGGGCAAAGGCAAAGTAAATTTCAAAGGTTCGCACCTTCCTCATACTGATGACATGATACCTAACCTTGATCGTGATAGAATTGGGGTGAAGGTGACAATCCGAGAATGCTATTTGGCTACAAGGACACGTGGGCTCGTACTATCTATCAAACCTATGTAAGAATTTTTTATCTTTTGCATATGTATTGTTTTGTATTTATGTAAAATCTCTTAATTGTATTATATCCTAATTATAGGATCATAAGAAGGTTGTGCGTGTTTGCCGAAACCAAGCCGCGTCTCATTGGGATTTGTCAACGGAATGTGAAGAGGTCCAAACATTAGTAAGGGAGTCTGGTCTATATGGTTTGGTTGAAAATTATGTAAAGTATGATTCTGTGCCAGTCAATTGCTTCGTCGAAAGGTATCATGGTGAAACTAATACCATGCACTTCCCGTTTGGGGAGATGACCTTGATCCCTTATGATGCTCAGAACATGAAAAGACGAGGGTTCCCAAATATACCTCAATCTAAAAGTTTTCCACCAATAGGTCCTTTCTCCGAAAGTGATTGTCTATGGACTGGGTCGAGATAATACAACTAATCGGTTCACACTTCGTGTGATCGTCTATGGATACGAGATCGAGACAATACGACAACAATATAACTTGTGTTATTGACTATGGATACAAGATCGATACGATACAACAACGAAGTATGTTTACTTGATAATAGGTTCGGACTTAACCAAACACAATAGGATTGCTATCAAGTATATAGGAATTAACGTTTGTGTATTTTACTTCTAATTATAATAAAACAATTATAATTACGGAAATAGAAAAGTAAAAGATACAACAAGAATTTGTTAACGAGGAAACAACAAATGCAGAGGAACCCCGGGACCTTGTCCAAATACTCCCAGGATTAAGCCGCTATACAAAATTTAAACCAACTTCGTATAGTTGAGACTAAGCAACTAAACCTATAGTTCACCTAATTCCGTCTGTATCCCTACGCCTCCAACTTGCAATACGTCACGCACTTGGAACAATTCCTTTGGTTCGTATTCCAAACAGTAAAGGAACAACAAATATGTTCGGAAACAATTCTTTTCAAACAAGTGATATGAGTTTGACAAAAGGCTCTCCCGTTTATCCTAATAAACTCCTTTGTCAGGTTCTTAGATCTATCCAATAATAACTACCAAAGTAATTGCCAAGACTTTGTAATAAATACTTCGAATCACAAAGAAACGTATTGATGTCGATCTACTCAAATAATCAATCAAGGTTATCACAAAGACAAACCGATTATAGTTGGATCCCCATCCGATCAAGTTTTATTCACACCAAAGATTATGAACCCAAATCGGAAATCTTCCCCGTCTTCAAATATTCTTAGATCTTCAATAAACACCTGCACACAATCAACTTGAATCTCTTGTGATCAATCACACACAGAACGAAGTCTGTTAACAATGGATTATCACAAGACGTCTTTAGATCTACAAACATTCTAAAGATGCCTGTCAAAACTTCGATCTAGTTTGAGTAAATTTTATATTAGAAGAGAAGATTCTCAAACAAACTAGGTGCAATAAAAGTTCAACAACCGTTAGTTAATCAAATCAATCGAAAACTAATAATTAACTGCAATTATCTAATTTCCCACCAACCGTACTCGTAGAGCTTCCCAATTCCAAAGAAGTCTTTAAAACGAGCGGTCGTAAGAGATTTCGCCTAATTAGGGTACTTTCCTCTCCGAATAGACGACTCCACCAATAATAACACAACTAGGTAGTTTTGTTGTCTCTGAGGATTAGTTTGCTCGAAATGCAAACTTCAATATTTATAGACCAAGGAATTTCCAAAACCGAAAATATTCTCAAGATATGCAATATATTTCCAAATTCGGTTTCCATAATTCCTGGAAATGCTTTGTCCAAATATCGACCGAAATCTCAGTATAAAATCTCCAATTAGTAAATGCACATTACCAATTTTTATTTTCTAAAGATATGCATTTTAATTGCTGGAAATTAAAAGCATATAAAATTAAAAACCTTAATTAAAAGATTCTCAATTTATTTTGATCCGGGATTCTCCGTTAGCTATTAAGGAATATCTTTGAAAAATAAAAAATAAGAGTTACTGCACATGTTCAAAGTATGTCGACATATTTACTTTGTAAATCCTTTTTCATATTTACAGTCTTGGAACCGATTTGCCACACTTCCAAACAAGTTTAGAATTGGTTCATCTAACTTCCAAGAACTATGTGATTGATTATCCTATCAAATCACCATCAATGGGTTTCACGGTTCTACCTCCATGTGGGTACTAGGATTAGTCACACTAGATCCAAAACTTGGTTGACTAGGTACTAGGATTGGTTACCACATATTTATGGTATCTAACTTGTATTCGTTTGCACAAGTCATAGGATCGGTTCCCCAATTACTAAAAACTTGTTGCACCTCTAACAAGGATTTATTCCCTCTTACATGTGATCGGTTTCACCTCTTACTAGGATCGGTTCCCCAATGTCTAGAGTTGGTCATACCAATTACACTAAATCGATCATACCATCTCAGGTGATTACTTAAGATCGGTTTCACTAATAAAAGTCATACCAATACAAAAGTCAGGCTTTGCGAATAGTTTTACCAAGATACATAAACAAGTTATGAACGGTTATACCAAACGCACATATTGGTAATCCAAAGATTTGCAATGAATAACAATACCAATAAGCCTAGCGATTTCCCTTTCGATTCATAAAACAAGTTTATGAATTGTACTTCCTTTAAACGAATGTAAAACATTGTTTCCTAGGACAAAATCTTCACCCATACCCATACATAATCACAATAGAATCCATATGATTATGTCGATGTCTTATATACAAAGTTCAAAAGATAGACGTTATACTTTGTATTGTAATTCCTTAATACTATGTCTAACTAGAGTATAATCATTCACAGCTTCGCAGTTATGTTTTCAATATGCACGACTTGAAATATAAGTTAGATAATGAAACAATTCAAGTCAAATATTACTAACCTCAATAGGAAGGATGATGTCGTCGTTGTAGATCCTTACTTCTTCACATTCTTCAAGTCTCCACGTAATACTTGTAATGTCTCATATCCTAACCTATACGAAGTTGACTAGTAAATAATCAAGCGACGATATCTAAATGAGTTTTGATTCACTAAAATATGACAACTAAACTTGACATACCAACACTTTGTGGGTTCAACAATCTTCCCCTTTTTCAATTTTAGTGACAAAACTCTTACATCATATGGATAAAAAAATTACAAGAATTCATTACACATACGCTTGATTCCAAGTTTCAACAACACAATAACCTGTATACATTCAATCCATAAATGCCGATGTTGACATTATAATAACAAAGCTAATACTCCCTCTAAAGGTGAGATAGGTAGATTTTCAATCCGCACGTCTTTGTTATTTCCTTTGTAGTTAAGATAACCACAAGTATCAATATGATATGTTACTCCCCCTTAGTCTATGCTTTACTCTTTCGTTAGATATAACGTTTAAGCACCATTGTCCTTTCCTTAGTGATACCAAATCACTTGTTTACTCCATATATTTCTCCCCATTTTTGTCACAAAATGACAAAGGTACTAGCAAATAAAGGACAAACCTAAAGGATCTTATAAATCTCAAAAGACTTGCGAAACCTATAAGAGTTAAGCACGAGGGTTCCACACACCATTTTAGATAACCAATATCAAAACCGAAACTACAAAGTAATTTTGTTTTGATATGTCACCAAGAAATCAATTGCCCGAAGCAATTTTCCCTAATAGTTTAGAAAATCAAAAATTGATTAAGCTCCTTAGTTCTTTTGCTAAACCGATTGTACAAATACAATCGCTTGTTCGATAAGACCAAAATAAAGATCAGAATTAACTCTATTTTTCTCATCAGTTTTTAATTATTCAAATAATAACTTAGACCTTTCACTTTTAAACAAGACAAGTACTAGGTTAGTTAACTAGCATTTCTTGTTAAGGCATTCGATTAGACTTGAATAACCGAAACCTCCACTTTGATAAGTCTAACTAAGATCATTAACTTAGTTTCTCTTATCCAGAGAATCGAATTGGACTAAACAATTCATCCCAAAAACCTTTTTGTTAAGCCATAAACAATTCATGCAAACCAAATAAATCAACTTGCATAATTATTTACCTCAACCGGAAGCAATTGAAAAAAACATAGACATTACAGTACCGCAATTGCGCCCAAATTTTGTAAGACTAAACAATTGATACCAAACAATAAAGCAAGATAACAATAGTTTTTCTTAACCAGAAACAATTGAATCACACACACATCCATACACAAATAATGGAATAAACATCAATTTTACCGAAATTTTGTTAAGCAAAAGCAATAAATATATGCAATAAAATCAGGCTTTTCTTAAATAGGAAAACGATTAACTAACAAATTCGTTACCTCAAGTTCTGCATCCTCTTCTCCCTTTTCTTCACATCTTTCCAGGGAGAATATCATCATGTTGTCATCCTCTTGCAAGACAAAAGAACAACAACAACCAACCTTTATCAGAGAAAGGTTGAAAACCCTGTTTTTACCTAATGCATGGCAAAAGTTGAAAACCCCGAAACACATATCCTTTTATGCTAAACCAAAAACGATTCATCATATTGTTACTTTTTCACACATGAGTTTCAATCAGAACCCCTTATGATCCTTTGATAAAGCCTACCAACATGGACTATAACTTAATCCTGCTAAACCAAAAAGTCACCCAAACCATAAGGGTTCACACCATATGAGATCGAATTTTAAGATTATGAAAACTGAAAACATACATCTCATAAATCAATCTGCAATACACCATAAATATTCAACATAAAATCAAGTGTTGCAATTACCTCAATCTTGTATAAAATTGAATTACGAAGCCAACACAAAAAGAATGAGGTCATTCTGAGTTCGGACGAAGAAGTTATGGGCAAAAAAGTTTTACACTCCTTCGTATGGACCAATCACACCAATCACTAGGATCGCTTACACGTCTCACTAGGATCGGTTACTGAAAAGGTGAAGGTACCCAAATATACCTCAATCTAAAAATTTTCCTACCTATAATTCCTTTCTCCAAAAGTGATTGTCTATGGACTGAGACGAGACAATACAATTAATCGGTTCACACTTCGTGTGATCGTCTATGGATACAAGATCAAGACAATACGACAACGAAGTATGTTTACTTGATAAAAAGGTTCGGACTTAACCAAACACAATATGATTCACTTATCAATTAAATAGGAATTAACGTTTGTGTGATTTACTTTAATTATAATAAAATAATTATAATGCGGAAAATAAAAGTAAATGATACAGCAAAATTTTGTTAATGAGGAAACCACAAATGCAGAAAAACCCCGGGACCTAGTCCAGAATTGAATACTCTCAGGATTAAGCCGCTACACAAAATTACACCAACTTCGTATAGTTGAGACCAAGCAACTAAACCTATAGTTCACCTAGTTTTGTCTGTATTCCCATGCCTCCAACTTATAAATAAGTCACGTACTTAGATCAATTCCTTTCGTTCGTATTCCAAATAGTTAAGGAACAACAAATATGTTTGGTATCAACTCTCTTCAACTAAATGATATGAGTTGGACAAAGGCTCTTCTGTTTATCTTAACATAAACTCCTTCGCCGGGTCCTTAGATCTATCTTACGTTAATTACCAAAGTAATCGTTAAGATTTTGCGATCAACACTCTTAATCCAAAGAATTGTGTTGATGCCGATCTACTCAATTAATCAATCCAATTCTATCACAAGGATAAAACCAATTATTAATTGGATCCTCTTTTTACCGAAACAAGTATTGTGCACGCCAAAGATTATGAACTCACAAATGAGAAATCCTCAATATCTTCTTCGTCTTCAAATATTCTTAGATCTTCAATAAACACCTGCACACAATCACTTGAATCTCTTGTGATCAATCATGCACAGAACGGAGTCTGTTAACAATGGATTATCACAAGATCGTCTTTAGAACTAACAACAGTGTAAAGATAGCTGTCGAAACTCTGAACTAGTTTGAGTGAATCTTATATCAAAAGAGAAGATTCTCAGGCATAAACAAACCAGGTGTAATCATATTTCAACCACCGTTAGTCAATCAAATCAATGAAAACAAAAGATAAACCATAATTATGTTTCCCACCAACGGTACACGCTAGAGCTTCTCAATACCAAAGCGCAGAGAGAATTTCCTCTTCTTAACTGTCGAGTACCCCTAGGTTTCCTCGTCTTGCTTTGCTTCTACCTTAACTGTCGAGTACCCCTAGGTTTCCGAGATTCCCCATGAGGCAGTTTAAACTGAGCGGCCGTAAGAGATTTCTCCTAATTAGGTTACTCTCCTCTCCGAATAGGAAAGTACACCGGTAAAAACTACAAAGAGGAAGTCTGTTGTTACTAAGGATTAGTTTGCTAGAAGGTAAACTTCAAGTATTTTTAGACAAGGAAGTTTGGACACCGAGGAATTTCCAAAACCGAAAATGTTCTCAAGATATTCATTAAAGAACAAATTCAGTTTCCATAATTCCTGGAAATGCTCTGTCCAAAAATAATGATTGAAATCTCTCGGAAAATCTAATTAGTAGATGCACATTACCAATTGTTATATTTTCCTACAAAATGAAATTAATAACCTTAATTAAAAGATTCTTAACTTACTTATGTTTCGATCCCTGGATTTCTTCCTTTAGATATTAAGGAATAACTTTGAACAATTAAAGAAATAAACATTCACAACACGTTTTCAAAGTATGTCGACATCCTTACTTTGTAAGTTCTCTTTCACACTTACAACCTTGAAACCTATTTGCCACACTTCCAAACAAGTTTAGAATTGGTTCATCTGTCTTTCAAGAACTATGTGATTGATAAAACAAACATTCAATCACAATCATGGGTTTAACGGTTCTACCAAAACAAGTTTCGGTTCTACCTCCATGTGAATACTGTGCATAGTCACACTAACTTTCCAAAATTCGGTTGACTAGGTACTAGGATCGGTTCCCCACATATATATGGTATCTAACTTATATGTGTTACACATTTCCATAGGATCGGTTCCCCTTTGCCTAATAACGTGTTGCACATGTTCATAGGATCGGTTCCCATTTCTGCTATAAACCTTGTTGCACCCCATACAAGGATCGGTTCCCCTTTGTGATGTACTGCACCTCTTACTAGGATCGGTTCCCCTTTCCCAAATTTGGTCAGACAAAACACAAACCCGATCATACCATCTCAGGTGATTACTTAATATCGGTTTCACCAATAAAAGTCATACCAATAATAAGTCAGGCCTTTGTGAATAGTTCTACCAAGAACACAAACAAGTTGTGAGCGGTTTTACTCAATCACACATATTGGTTGTTCATAAGATAAGAAATAAATAACAAAACCAATAACACCTGCCAATTTCCTTTTCAGTTCACCAACAAGTTTATGAACTTACTTACTTAGAACACATGTAAAACATTGTTTCCTAGGATGAAATCCTCACCTCATACCCATACATAATCACAATAGCATTCAAATTATTATGACGATGTCTTATCTATAAAGTTTTTGGTTAAGCAATAAACCTCGTATTGTATTCCTTAATACTATGTCTATCTAGAGTTCAAATATGCTTCGCAGTTTTGTTTTCAATATGCACGACTTGAAAGATACGATATGTAATGAAACAGTTTAAGTCAAATATCACTAACCTCAAGTGGAAGGATGATTGTTGTCGTTGTAGCTCCTTGCTTCTTCACATCTTCAAGACTTCGCAATACTTGTAATGTCTCATATCCTAATACTTTCAGGCTAACCTATACGAAGTTGACTCTAATACGTAATCAAGCGACTCTAAACATGAGTTTTGATTCACTAAAATATGACAACCAAACTTGACATACTAACGCTTGGTTGGTTCAACCGAGCTATGCTCTAACAGTTACAGTAGTTACTTGTGATGGATCACAACACTAAACTGTTTTTGACATAACTTTTGCACACAATGTCCGAATTTAGTGATTGTTGGCTCGTTTTAACCATAAAAACAAGAGTTATACATATATTATCAGTAGATATCAACATCATAAACTCAAAATTACCTTTTTTATAAAAATCTCAAATATAGATAGATAAGGTACGAGTATAGAAAAAAAGAAATCTCCCTAAAGATGTTAATTAGTCATATAATAACTGAGAGATCATGTGCTCAGTTTTTCATGTGCTTCCTCACCTTTAAATAGAGGGATCACCAAGGTGAGCATGCACATTCTATCACAACTAGGTTTTGTTGAGTTGAGCCTTGTCTTGTTCGTCACGAGTGACTAAGACATAATCATCATTCTTGACCTCTTGTTTGGTTTGTTTTCTCTTGTTCCATCTCTTGTTTTTATTCTTTGACTTGTGATGAAGAGTGTCATTATCACAACGTTTACTACTACAAGAGATTTCAGACATGATGTCTTTCGTTTTAGTCTTTCAAGAAAACTCTAATAATTATTTTCACCAACAATTAACAGCTGAGAATCATTCTTGTGGCTAAATTTTGGTCCCTTCTTGGCTATGAAGGACTTCGGGACCCATTTAGAGTTGGGTTTCGTAGGAGCAGCTTTCTCCTTCATATTATTAGGACGATCGTCCTTTTGAATACTTTGCGAAACATTTTTTCTCCAATTTGGAACATTATATATTGTCTTTGTATTTACAAAGTCATCTCTCTTTCTATATTCGAGTCTTTTATGAGATGGCCTTGTCGAACGATAGGGAAAATTTGAACTATCATAATAATAATATTTTGCCTAAACTTTGGACAATATAGATCCGAGTTCCTTTGGGGAAAAATCTTAGCCAATTCGTTTGATCCAAAAGAAAGTGTATTTTCTATCTTACGAATCTTGCATCCCCATTCCACATGCCCTTTATTGCCACTATAACAATAATGCTTAGTAACATATGAAGTATGAGTTTTAATATTACCTTTTTGTGGATCCTCTTATATTGGAGCTCGACGAGTTTTCTTCTTCTTCTTATCTTTGTTCAACATTGTTGCTTTGCTGATATTAGCAGAAGTTCTCTCTTTGATAGTTGTACTTGACGAGTCTGGTTGCACACAATTCTTAGGAATGATTGGCTTTATTTCTTTACAAAGTCATCTCTCTTTCTATATATTGTCTTTGTATTTACAAAGTCATCTCTCTTTCTATATTCGAGTCTTTTATGAGATGGCCTTGTCGAACGATAGGGAAAATTTGAACTATCATAATAATAATATTTTGCCTAAACTTTGGACAATATAGATCCGAGTTCCTTTGGGGAAAAATCTTAGCCAATTCGTTTGATCCAAAAGAAAGTGTATTTTCTATCTTACGAATCTTGCATCCCCATTCCACATGCCCTTTATTGCCACTATAACAATAATGCTTAGTAACATATGAAGTATGAGTTTTAATATTACCTTTTTGTGGATCCTCTTATATTGGAGCTCGACGAGTTTTCTTCTTCTTCTTATCTTTGTTCAACATTGTTGCTTTGCTGATATTAGCAGAAGTTCTCTCTTTGATAGTTGTACTTGACGAGTCTGGTTGCACACAATTCTTAGGAATGATTGGCTTTATTTCTTCACGAGAAATAGGAGAATCTTCGACATTAGTGGAAGACTTTGGTTGAGAAGAATTTATAGCTTTGACAAATTTTGCCTCTCTGCTAATATTTGAAGCATCTATTCCCTTATAGCCCAATCCTCGTGTATCACGATGATTTCTACTTGCTTCTAACATTGAGGTTAAGTTGTTTGAGATAACATTGAACTTTTTCAGGTTCAAATTTTCTTCTTCCAACATCTTGATTTTATCAAGAGCAACAACTAGCTCAGCCTCAAGGAATTTTTCTCGTGAGAGATATATACCTTGCTTTTCTTCAAAACTCTTTTGTTGAGATTTAATCCTTGATTTAGATTCAACAAGTTTCTCTTCCAAGGATTGAATCTCCAAGGAAGAAGTATTCTTGAGAGTTCTAATTCCGTTGTCAAGGAGGACAGATCATGAACAAGTTGTTCATTTTCATCTTGCAAACAACCTAATTCTTCTAGAAGTTTTCCTTCTCTTTTTAGTCCAAAAGTGATTTCAGTTGCACAAGAGTCAAAACTTTCTTTTAACTCTTGTAGCTCGGAAGTTTTTACACTCACATAATCAACAACCTTTTCATCTCCTACAGAAGGTTTTTCAGAATCGAGGTCATTGATCATCAGTACAGGACTTAACTTAATATCATCTTGAGAATATTCAGAAGTATTTTCAAATGAGCCCGTAGAACTCGATGAGGATGTATCTTCTAAGAATTTTTCAAAATCAAAGCTTCCAAAGTCTTGCGAAACGTTAACTGAGTCCTTCTTAAGTTTTCGCTCTCGCTTAACTCTACTTTGACTCATGTATCATAGGTTGGATTGCACCAAACACAGATTGTTAGATCTTTTCGTGTTTGCCTGCTCTGATACCAATTGAAAAGACGAGGTTACCCAATATACCTCAATCTAAAAATTTTCCACCTATAAGTCCTTTCTCGGAAAGTGATTATCTAAGGACAAGGTCGAGACAATACAACTAATCGGTTCACACTTCGTGTGATCGTCTATGGATAAAAGATCGATACAATACGACAACAAGATAACTTATGTGATTGACTATAGATACAATATCGAGACAGTACAACAACGAAGTATGTTTACTTGATAATAGGTTCGGACTTAACCAAACACAATAAGATTGCTATCATGTAAATAGGAATTAACATTTGTGTATTTTAATTCTTTATAGTAAAACAATTATAATTGCGGAAATAGAAAAGCAAAAGACACAACAAGATTTTGTTAACGAGGAAATCGCAAATGCAGAAATACCCCGTGACCTTATCCAGAATTGAGTACTCTCGGGATTAAGCCGCTATACAAAATCTAAACCAACTTCGTATAGTTGAGACCAAGCAACTAAACCTATATTTTACCTAGTTCCGTTTGTATCCATGCGCCTCCAAATTTCAATAAGTCACGCACTTGGAACAATTCCTTTGGTTCGTATTCCAAACTGTAAAGGAACGACAAATCTGTTCGGTAAAAATTCTTTTCAAACAAGTGATATGAGTTTGACAAAAGGCTCTTCCGTTTATCCAAATAAAATTCTTTGTCAGGTTCTTAGATATATCCAATAACAATTACCAAACTAATTGTCAATACCTTGCAATCAATACTTCGAATCACAAAGAAACGTATTGATGCCGATCTACTCAACTAATCAATCAAGGTTATTACTAAAAACTTGTTGCACATCTTACAATGATCGATTCCCTCTTACATATAATCGGTTGAACCTCTTACTAGGATCGGTTCCCCAATGTCTAGAGTTGGTCATACCAATTACACTAAATCGATCATACCATCTTAGGTGATTACTTAAGATCGGTTTCACTAATAAAAGTCATACCAATACAAAAGTCAGGCCTTGTGAATAGTTTTACCAAGATACATAAACAATTTATGAACGGTTATACCAAACACACATATTGGTAATACAAAGATTTGCAATGAATAACGATACCAATAAGCTTAGCGATTTTCCTTTCGATTCATAAAACAAGTTTATGAATTGTACTTCCTTTAAACGAATGTAAAACATTATTTCCTAAGACGAAATCTTCACCCATACCCATACATAATCACAATAGCATTCATACGATTATGTCGATGTCTTCTATACATAGTTCAAAAGATTGACGTTATACTTCGTATTCATACGATTATGTCGATGCCCTCTCTGGCCTGATGCACAATGATTGTGCAATACTCGTTCTGCCAGCCCTCTCTGGCAAGATGCACAATGATTGTGCAATACTCGTTCTGCCATCCCTCTATGGCATGATGCACAATGATTGTGCAATACTCGTTCTGCCAGACCTCTCTGGCATGATGCACAATGATTTTCCGCAATGATCGCGTACAATGATTGTGCTGCAACGCTCAAGGATACCTACCCAACTGGCTTAATGCATCATGATGATGTAGCATTGGCTATAGGCCAGTATTCTTCTTAACGCGACAGAAACTTTAGATGAAGCTTCATCTCATTCCTTGGCGCATATTTCAGCATGCACCATGCTAAAACACAGGGTGTTACATTATTACACCCTTCAAAGAATTTCTTCCTCGAAATTCAAAATCAAAGTTATTGTGGACAATCTCTTCGGTTTGAATTTCCTGAGCAAAAGTCTCATACCAGATACTCAGAGATCACGGGTTTCTTCAAGTTATCGTGAACAACAATTTAGACCTTCTGAGCAACCGTCCCATACTGCCTGCCCAGGAATCCAAAATTTTCCACAACAATACCAAGAATCGCAATTGGCCAGTGCCAAGAGGATATCTCGACAAGGTATCCTAGATGACATCCCATACTACCACCCAGGAATCCCTAAGGTTCACAAGTTGAAAGGTGTCATCGAAATGACAATATTTTATTTAGCACAGTACTGTGTGGAACAGATTCCAGTTGCCCACAGTCCCTGACGGTCATCCAGGTTGCCACTCGTAAGTGGGATGCTAGCCGGGCCTGACAACACACACCATTGGCCAGTTGCCAATATGTGGGGATGATCAGTCCCATTATCTACCCACCGTCTCAGATGGTCTTGCGGATATCCACTCGTAAGTGGGGTGCCACTTAGGCCAGGAAAAATCACAGTACCCAAACAAGCTCAACTGGAATTGCAAAGTAAATGGCAGTTCCAGTCACAAATTCTTTCCACGCAAAAGTTGGCCTACTCTCCAACTTTATATTTTTCTTTGTAGGAAAATGCTCGCTGACAAGTCCATTCCGCACAGTCCCTAGAGTTATCTCGGAACTTGCTCTGATACCAACTGTGACGGACCAGAAAATTACGCCTTTGGCGCGTTGCCCCGCAGGCCGTAACTCCCCCGGTGCACCATGATGAAGCTACGGTCCGGGCCTTAAAACTAGGCAAATGCAAGTCCATCTTCCCTTGCAAGCATGCTCGGGGAGCATGATGCAGATAACTTATTTTTCACACCGTTCCAACTCACCCTTGATCTGCAAATGGTTTATTAAGGTAACAAGAACTTTCCTAAAACGATAAAAACGGCCTTTTGCCCTAAACGATGGAATTTGGCTATATTCCGGTGACCATGTGGATTTATAGAACAACATGTCTTGATATTTGGGTCGTTTCCCATTAAAATGGACTCCTATTGAGCTAAATTACGACACTCGGGTTTTTAGCCTCCAAATATGCTATAGCTTGCTCTTTGTAGCTTGATAGGAAGTATGAGCATCCACTTACTGGCATGCTATTAAGCCTCATCAAGATTGACCACAATCATCTCTTGCATAGAGCTACCGATATTAGATGATATGAGGGGCCACTCTACCGCAATCATCTCGCAATTAGATGATATGAGCGAAAACATGCTGGACCAGCAATGCTGCAACTCATTGCGGATGCCTACGTACCCTTCCCTACTCTAAAGGGATCAAGCAAAGACCGTAGCTCATCCGCGAATGGACAAAAAACTTAAACCAACTCGTTTTCAAGGTTGTGGCCTAGCAAAAATGGTAATGGGATAGTCCGTATATGCTGTTTCGTCATGATGCACATTGATTATGCATCATCGGGTCTGCGACATGGCATAGTGATGCCTAAGAATCAAATGCTCCATACGCAAGGCTACACAACTATAAATTAGGCATAAGCATCATTTATAATCTTCCGTCTAAGCTATGAAGCTTACTTGGTACATAGTCCGCATAAGCATCTTCAACTCACCATCCCTCCCTATATATGTCTTAATGGAATATCTACAAGTATGGAAAGGGGAGGATATTTACATGCCTGCTTCACTATTCATCGCAATGATTGCGCAATGCCCTCTCTGTCCTGATGCACAATGATTGTGCAATACTCGTTCTGCAAGCCCTCTCTGGCATGATGCACAATGATTGTGCAATACTCGTTCTGCCAGCCCTTTCTGGCATGATGCACAATGATTGTCCGCAATGATTGCGCATAATGATTGTGTTGCAACGATCAAGGATACCTACCCAACTGGCCTAATGCATCATGATGATGTAGCATTGGCTATAGGCCAATATTCCTCTTAACGCGACAGAAACTTGAGATGAAGTTTCATCTCATTCCATGGCGCATCTTTCAGCATGCGCCATGCTAAAACACGGGGTGTTACATTATCACACCCTTCAAAGAATTTCGTCATCGAAATTCAAAATCAAAGCTATTGTGGACAATCTCTTCGGTTTGGATTTCCTGAGCAAAACTCTCATACCAGATGCTCAGAGATCACGAGTTTCTTCAAGCTATCGTGAACAACAATTTAGACCTTCTGAGAAACCGTCCCATACCGCCTTCCAAGGAATCCAAAAGTGCCCACAACAATACCAAGAATCGCAATTGTCCAGTGCCAAGAGGATATCTCGACAAGGTATCCAAGATGGCATCCCATACTACCACCCAGGAATCCCTAAGGTTCACAAGTTGAAAGGTGTCATCGAAATGAAAAGATTTTAGAACAGTACTGTGTGGAACAGATTCCAGTTGCCCACCATCCCTGACGGTCATCCAGATTGCCACTCGTAAGTGGGATGCTAGCCGGGCCTGACAACGCACACCATTGTCCAGTTGCCAATATGTGGGGATGATCAATCCCATTGTCTACCCACCGTCCCAGACGGTCTTCCGGATATCCACTCGTAAGTAGGGTTCCACTTAGGCCAGGTAAACTCACAGTAACCAAACAAGCTCAACTCGAATTGCAACGTAACTGGCAGTTCCTGTCACAAATTCATTCCGCATAAAGGTTGGCCTACTCTCCAACTTTATATTTTCATTTATAGAAAAATGATCGCTGACAAGTCCGTTCCGCACAGTCCCTAGAGTTATCTCGGAACTTGCTATGATACCAACTGTGACGGACCAGAAAATTACGCCTTTGGCGTGTTGCCCCGCAGGCCGTAACTCCCCCGGTGCACCATGATGAAGCTACGGTCCGGGACTTAAAACTAGGCAAATGCAAGTCCATCTTCCCTTGCAAGCATGCTCGGGGAGCATGATGCAGATAACTTATTTTCCACACCGTTCCAACTCACCCTTGATCTGCAAATGGTTTATTAAGGTAACAAGAACTTTCCTAAAACGATAAAAACGACCTTTTGAGGCCCTAAACGATGGAATTTGGCTATTCCGGTGACCATGTGGATTTATAGAACAACATGTCTTGATCTTTGGGTCGTTTCCCATTAAAATGGACTCCTATTAAGCTAAATTACGACACTCGGGTTTTTAGCCTCCAAATATGCTATAGCTTGCTCTTTGTAGCTTGATAGGAAGTATGAGCATCCACTTACTGGCATGCTATTAAGCCTCATCAAGCTTGACCACAATCATCTCTTGCATCGAGCTACCGAGATTAGATTATATGAGGGGCCACTCTACCGCAATCATCTCGCAATTAGATGATATGAGCGACAACATGCTGGACCGGCAATGCTGCAACTCATTGCGGCTGCCTACGTACCCTTCCCTACTCTAAAGGGATCAAGCAAAGACCGTATCTCATCCGCGAAGGGACAAAAAACTTAAACCAACTCGTTTTCAAGGTTGTGGCCTAGCAAAAATGGTAATGGGATAGTCCGTATATGCTGTTTCGTCATGATGCACAATGATTATGCATCATCGGGTCTGCGACATGGCATAGTGATGCCTAAGCATCAAATGCTCCATACGCAAGGCTACACAACTATAAATGAGGCATAAGCATCATTTATACTCTTCCGTCTAAGCTATGAAGCTTACTTGGTACATAGTCCGCATAAGCATCTTCAACTCACCATCCCTCCCTATATATGTCTTAATGGAATTTCTACAAGTATGGAAAGGGGAGGATATTTACATGCCTGCTTCACTATTCATCGCAATGATTGTGCAATGCCCTCTCTGGCCTGATGCATAATGATTGTGCAATACTCGTTCTGCCAGCCCTCTCTGGCATGATGCACAATGATTGTGTAGTTCTCGTTCTGCCCGCCCTCTCTGGCATGATGCACAATGATTGTGCAATACTCGTTCTACCATCCCTCTTTGGCATGATGAACAATGATTGTCCGCAATGATTGCGCTGCAACGCTCAAGGCTACCTACCCAACTGGCCTAATGCATCATGATGATGTAGCATTGGCTATAGACTAGTATTCCTCTTAGCGCGACAGAAACTTGAGATGAAGCTTCATCTCATTCCATGGCGCATCTTTCAGCATGCTCCATGCTAAAAACACTGGGTGTAACACTTCACGTAATACTTATAATGTCACATATCCTAATACTTTCATGCTAACCTATACGAAGTTGACTCTAGTAAATAATCAAGCGACTCTTTAAATGAGTTCTGATTCACTAAAATATGACAACCAAACTTGACATACCAACGCTTGGTGGGTTCAACCGAGCTACGCTCTAACATAACATTCTAGGCTTGAGTATTACCAGCAAATCAGTTGCAGAAGGAGATAAGTGTCCGGACCTAGAATGGTCCAAGTTGCACTCTCTGACGAACAAGATGTTAGGTTGGGACTACAAAACGTCTGTGAAAAGCTTCTACGTATCTAAGAGTAGTAGGCCAAAGACTATCAAGATGACGCTTCTTAAGAAGACATTTGGAAACACGCAGGCAATAAGTTTGAATGATGGATGGGACCCTGCACAAATTCGTTATACAACCGCTGCGTACCTGTTATTCATCTTGGGCACTAAGGTATTCCCTGACGCTAGTGGCAACAGGGTTAGTGCAAACCACCTTCAATACTTGGATCTGTTGGAAGAGGTCCATCACTATTCTTGGGGCACCGTGGTAATGGCACATTTGAAGGCAGAGATGAGAAGGGCCTCCAAGGCTGTTAAAAACCAATTTGTCGGGAATTTCACTCTACTCCAGGTAATTTTGTTTTTAAACTTACGTTCTTATGTATATTGTTCACATGTACCCTTATTATGAACTTAGAAACAAAATTTACTGCTTCTTATATGTATCATTCCACATTGGTATAGGTGTGGGCTTATGAACACTTCCAAACATTATTCAAGGACTACCGCTTCTTGAAGATCAAAAACCTTTCCGAACCCAAGGAGCATAAAGCTAAGAAATACGAGTTCAACAATATTCCGAAGCCCGATAACAATCGTCGACTGGCAGATATGAGATTGGCTCTGGACGCGATAACTACCGAAAATATTGTGTTAGATCCTTACAAGGAGGCTAAAGAGACCACCAAATTTTGAGGTATAATAACGTTGCATTTACAATGGACCCTTGTTCCACCCAAAGGGATATGTTATGGCTGATCCCTGACGTGTTATGCGACAACTTGGATATAAGCAATTACCTTATCCAGAGACAGCCTCTCTTGAAAGGTATGAAGTTGACCGTTCTCAGAGCTTTTCAACTAAGCTGGAGTTGAGGGTAGAGTATGATCCAATTCAAAAACCAACACACAGGAGGGATATGGAACCAGGTCGTTTGGTAGATATTAGTAACTGGGAGCTTGCGGAAAACGACGATGAATCTCACCCCAAGTACATGTATTATTACCTAGAAGTGTCACATCCATTTGTCATACGCCCGGACAACGTCAAAGTTCCACTCCAGGAAAACCCTCCCGCTCCAACTCCTACAGATGCACCACCTACAATGGCGCAACTTAATAAGACTGTTGGATTGCTAGTAAGTATTGTTAATTGCTTAGTTGTTTAATGTACACATAATCTTATGAAAATAATTATGTGTTGGATGTATGAAACTAGCAACGTCGGCTTGGAAAGTTAAAGAACGTGTTTGGTTGCAAGTACGAGAAAGGACATGTGTTATCCCTTGAAGAAATGAAGGAAGTCGAGGAAAAGCTTGATAAAATGGAAGACCCAAGTGCAAAATATTTGTTCGGGGAAACGAGGAAGGTGGTCATCCACAAGAAGCAAAAGACCAAATGATGAACTCTTTAGCTGTGTTTCTTCATTTGGATGGTGGTTGTTACGTTTTGAACAATTCCGAACTTGTTTTTGTTTGTACCTCATGATTAACTCTTTAGTTGTTTGGTTTACTTTTGGTTTATGTTACCTGGATTAAGAACATTTAAGCACAATTCAGTTGTTTGGTTTATGTTGAACATGTATATATTTTTAGTGAAATGTTTTCTTTGTAAGTTTTCTTTACACCAGAGGTGCCGGCATTGAAATATTTAGGTTTTACAACGCCGGGAGTGTTTCCGGCGTGTAAAAGTAATTATAATTCCATGCTGCCACTTGTACCGGCATTGAATGTTTTTTGTAAAACCATGCCGGAAAGTGGGGATGGAAGGGTCCAAGTTCCTGTATCGAATTTGGACAATATTGGTATTGAAATAATTATTGAATCTATGCCGGAAATCTTATTTTCTTACACTTGGATAGTTTTTCCAGAAAACCGGCATTGGTTTGGATAAAACTACAATGCCGGTATTGATTATGGATCTGTTCCGATGTTGTTTTAATTTATTCCCAAGTAATCTATTACATTATATTTGAAACTTTAAATTAAAACATACTAAAAAACATGTGAATGGAGTACTTTTGGTTTAAGATGATCTCATAATCTATTACCATACCTTTTCAACAATTGTGTAACCTTTGAGCCTTTCGCGAATATCTTCGAAGACATCGTCTGAAATCTCGGTGTCAAGGACCATCTTCATTGGTTCATCTTCTCTTTCAACATATTCCTTTCCCTTCATACAACACACATCACACCCATCAATTGGCTTGAATTGGCCTTTATGTTTTTCTCTTGATTCCGATAGTTCAACAACTTGTCTAGCCATTAAAACTCTTTGCATTTTGGGTGATTCAAACACCTTAGAAAGATTCTTCCATTTTCAGCATCATCAGTTTTTGTAATCCAAAATCGGCGTGTCCCATCATAATTTCTACACTTAGAATAAATAAAAGGACAACCCATGGCTAGATGAAAAGGTGACTTGCAAATTTGACAAGTTCAATGATGACTCTGTAAGAGAAGATTATGTTAGTGATACGTCCTAGTAGAGAAGATTTTAACTGTCCATATATTGTTAGTAATGTTGAATCTACTTACTTTGCAGGTAGAGCTTGATGGTGGTTTGCAAATAGAGCTTGTTGATGAATCTCCCATCGCTTGTGAAGCTTGAACCGTGCTTGCTTGATCTATTTTTTGAGGCTTGTTTTCTTGAGAGAAGGATTTTTGTTATTTGGTGGGTGCTTTGTGTAAATTTTTCCAAAGGAATGGACTCAACAAATATGAAAAATGGATGTTCAAACCAACAAATTTGTTGGTTTGTTCATTGAGTTAAAACATGTAGTGCGTGCTTGATGAAAGGTCGGGCGAGCTTGGCACCAGTGCTGGCGTTTGAGCCAAAAACGATGGTGCTTCTCCTCAACGCCCGTTATTGTTTCACGCGCCGACGTTCTTCCTTTAAGCGCAGAGTTTTACATAAAAGCGCCAACGGCTGAATCTGGATGGCTGAAAACTCTTGTGATCTAATGGCTGTAATTTTTGAGTTCTATAAATGCTCCTCATTTCAACTCTAAATTCACACATTCTTCACTCTCAAATCATCTACAAAAATGCCTCCCAGAGTTCATGGTGTTAGATTCACTCAACAAGAGGATTTAGTTATTTGTAGAGCCTTTGTTTTTCATACAGAAGATGTTGTCATGAGTAATGTAGCCGATTCAACGTTGACTTTCTGGGAGAAAGTTTACAGATATTCACCTCTGAAACGGGGAACATCCATGGGCGTGATTCTCACAGATTGTCGCATCGTTTTAGTTTAATTAGTATGAATGTATCGGAGTTCGTCGCTCAACTAATGGAGAATCACAAAAATAAGCTCAACGGTGAAGCCGAACATGAAGTGTTGCCCATGACTCTAGCGATGTGGCCAGCATCTCACGACGATCGTCCTTTCGACTTCCATGCTTGTTTCAACATTCTTAGGGTACTCAACAGATACGATCCCTACATCGCCCTAGGAATTCCACCATGCGCCGAGAATTGACGCCTATGTAGTAGTTGTTTTAATATAATGTATTTCTTTTATTCTAATGTATGACGTGGTTGTTCAATGCAGTATGTTTTTATTTATGAGATTCATGGTGCAATGTTTAATCGAGGAAAATTTTTAATTACTTATTATATTGATGGTTTCAGATAATCGTAATAACACAAAATAAACAACAAACTAAATAACATAATACCATAGTGAATCGATTTGTCCTTCAACTTTAATCAGCCCACTCCACCAAAAAACACTTAGGAATTCCCAGAAATTCCTTCCATACGTGTCTTCTTCATAAAAAGTCCGCAAATGCATAAAAGTCTTGCAATCGGGATTTGAGCATCCACCGATTCTCTGTGGACAATGTTTGTATTCATGATCTTCATATCCACAATGCTTGCAGTGTAATAACTCCTTCTTCAATTTGGATTTAAGTTTGAGTTTTTTGCAGAGTGTTGCTATCTTTTTTTTTTTAATCTTCATTGCATCATCTAGCATATGTGGTTCCTCTGGATAGTTGGGATCTTGACATTGCAAATACCTGAGCTTTTCCGGTTGTGATTCAATAACCATTCTGATGCGTGAACAACCTTTTCGCGGACACTTTGAATACAACCAAGGGCATTGCATAAGACTGTGGTTATCCATGAAACATAATGGACAAACCTCTTTTGCTTCGACATATAATATTTGCTTCGCTTTGCATTTAGAAAACATGGTGGATGTTGAGAAAATCTGTTGGTTTGGTTGAGATGCTACTCCTAGTGTTGTATTTATAACCAAAAAATACACGTTGGTAATTCAAACGGGCGGTTTAGTAAAATCGCGCGGTTTTACTACAAACGCCTATTACTATGGTAATTCAAACGAGCGCTTAAAGGAAAGCCGCGTGGTTATACTACAAACGCCAACGGCTAAATTTCCAACATCTCGATTTTCTTTCTCGACCTATAAATTCCATTCTTCCCATCTCCAAAATCACATTTTTTTTTCTTTTTTTTTTCTTCTAAAACTCACTCTTCAGAAATGTCTGTTAGAAATCGTGGTCCCAAGTTTACTGAAGAAGAGGATATAACTATATGCAAAGCATATTTTTTTCATAGGGTAATCACTGGTATGGGCTTTCAAGGCGCTTATTTTTGGAAGAATGTTTTTTCGATGTTCTTCTCACTGATGGGAAACCCAGGAAACCGAGATGTTCGTCGATTGCGTGCTCGTTTTCAATCTATTAGGCTTGCAGTCCATCCATTTCTTGCTCTTGTAATGGAAATTGATCGAGAAAATTTCATCGGTGTAACTGAAGATGAAGTGATCCAAACAGCTCTTGATAATTGGGAGGAAGCTCATGGAAAACCTTTTAGTTACGAAGCTTTCTAAAAGATGGTCCATCTCAAGCACATTTGTACTTCACTCGAATGCCGCTCCCGGTATTTACAATGGAAGAAGATGTTACTCTTGTTCAATGTTGGTTACATCGTATGATGAGACCAATGAACAATGACTATTTTTGGGAAAGAGTATTATGACATTTTGTAGCATCGCTGAACGAAATCATAAGAAACAGTAAGAGCCTAGAACTAAGAATTGCATTCATCACTAAGGAAGTCAAACATTATACAGAAGTTTTGTGGATGGTTCACCGTAGCAATTCTGGACTATCCAACGAAAAACTGGTGAACATCTTACCTTTGTCCTCATGGACTCAACTACATCATAAATATCTGAACTTGTTGTTTATCTTTTTTACAAAAAACCATCGCTCAGACCAAGTTTACTGAAGAAAGCGGGCGTTTTGAGTGTTATGAACTCTACAGAGGGAAGGTCGCTGGATTTGATGTAGTTTGATGTTTTTGTTGGGGTTTATTATAATGTAGTTTGATGTTATTTGCAAGTTTAAATTGTAATAAATTTCGCTTAATCTGAAGTGGAAATCTCTATTTTAAAATCTAAATATTTTCATTCATTGATGCCAATTCTTTTACAAGATATAAACTTAGGCAATAATAAAATGTACTAAACAACTTCAATAAAAATCAAGTACAAGTTTTGGCCTCCTATTTATCTTCATTTGACGTATCTTCCATTCAACGCGCTCTTTGACAGTTTCGCCTTTGTTTTTGAATTTTTTGTTGTTAACTTTCAACACTGGAGCTCTTCTTTTCCTTTTAGCGGAACATTTTCTTGGAGCAACTTCAAAAACTTGCACTTCCCTCTTACAATTTTCAATCTTGTTAAAACTCCCACATATCTTAGAAACAACAGCTTCAAGTTTTGCATCGCAAAACAGTGTGATCGCCTTTTTCAGCCATTGAAATAGATTTTAGAAGAGAAAATTCAAGAGAAGTGAATTTTGGTGTGAGTGAATTTTTTGAAATTGATGGTAATTTATAGAGGTAAAAAGTGAATTTTGAATTTTAAAAAACTATCCATTGGCGTTTTTTCAGCAAACGCCAGCGTCCTACGTTCCAGCGCTGTGTTGAAGCTTTGAGCTCCAGCGCTTGTACTTCCAACGTTGGCGGTTTACCTACGAACGCTAGCGTATATCTTACGCTCGTGCGCTTGGTTATCAAACGCCGAGTGCTTTACCATAGTGGAAAAGCCACATTGGTCATCCACCTGGCTCAACAGAAAGATGGATTTGTTCATTCCCATAGGAATTTCCTTAAATTGGTTAACTCAAAATTTAACTACTAGATAATGTCATTATCGTGGATCCTAGATTTGTTAACATTCGATGAAATGCAGTCAACCCAAATCCCAAATGGTCACGTTGGCTGATTGTATTGTTATTATTTTTTGTCAACCTAAACTCCTTTATACGGTACTTTGATAGAAAGTAGCAACTAAGACCAAAAGACCCAAAGGGTCGCACACGAAAGTGCAACTTGCAAGCCGAAACTAACACCCGAGACACAATTGATGTTTAGGGAGATCAAACAATAAAGCTTTACTGGCTAAGATCAAGGACTATAAGATAGAGACTCTAGAATAAAAATGAAAAATATACTATGATATAGAGGGACAACCGATTATAAGGCAAACTGGGTTTTTTTTTTCAACTTTAATTTCATGAGGCAAATTGTTTGCCATTTTTTTTGAACGCGCGATTGGGGATACTAAAACTAATTCGGGGATATAAATTACTTCCCCCAACCAATAGTTTCTGCAAAGGGATGTTTTTTGGGTATGAAAATACTAAAATACCCTTTGGTTAATTAAAAAATATTATGAAAAGACTATAATACCCTTTCTCCTAAAACTTAAAATCAAATAACCAAAACATATCCCCCATTCTCCACAAATCAATTCTGGCACTCTTAGAGTTAGATTTTTGAAAATAAAATAAAATCCATCTTCTTCTTCATCGTTCTTCATCGACGATTAATAGTCGATTCAAAAATTTCTTCGTCGATTATCCCAATCTATCTACAATCATGGCTCCACGAAAGAAACCTCCCCAATCAAAATAAAAATCACTTGCTCAACAAAAACAAGAAGAAAGAATCAATCGGATTGCCGAAGAAGAAGAAGAGAACTCGGACAATCAACCTCTCATATACATGGATTATGTGAGGAGGTAAGTGATTTTGAACTAGTTTATAAGTGTTTGAATCGATTTACAACAGTGGGTTTAGGTTAGAATCGCGAACCCTAACTCAAACAGTTGAGTTTCAATGAGTACCGGCATTGACATTTGTATGAATATAATGCCAGTACTTAGTTACGACGTTCAATTTAGTATGAAGGAAATGCCGATAGATTGTTACGACATTTATTTTGGTATGAATACAATGTCGTGTACAAAGCGAAAATCACCTGAAACTAAATGTTTTGTACCGGCATTGAAATTAGGTTGAATACTATGCCCGTAGTGTGTTACGGTATTGGTTTACATTTATTCGATTATGCCGGTAGTTCTCTTTTGGTATCCAGGAAAACCTTAGAAATTGTTACCAGTACCGGCATTGATTTTAGGTTAATTCCATGCCGGTACTTGGTTACAACATGGATTTGAATTCTTACTTTTGTGCCGGCAGTGCTCTTTTGGTATCCAGGAACTGCCTAGGAATTACCTAAGACTACCGGAACTGTCGATAGTTATTGTTCACTGCCGGAATAGTGTATCGGCATAATGTATTTTCTAAATTACTATGTCTTTATAGTCTCCGCATGGTTGATATTTCGTGAATCAATGCCGATACTGATGATTCTATGCCGTTATTTAGTATATCTATGCCGGTATTAAAAATGAAAGTAAAGTAAAGTAAAGTAAGTTGTCTTATATGTATTCATTTTGTGTGTCTTTCAATATAGGTATAGAGCCAAGGAAGCTAACAAAGGAAAAAGTAAAGATGTTGGCATTAAGAAAAGAAAGAAGGACGGTCTTGGTACTCCTCAGTCTCTGCCTCCTCGAGGGAAAGAACAAGGTTGCAACAAGCGTTTGGGGGCGAATACAAGAGGGGAAATTTGGGAGAGTGGTGGTGACCGTAGTCGACTCGTAATCCGTGAACCTACTGGAACAGTTGAGCATGATGAGCAAGATGAAGAGGAAAGTGAGGAGGAAGATAATGAGGTTGATCCTAGTCAATTAGCAACCCAAGACGAAGTTGTAGAGGAAGTTGTTGGGCCAAGTCAACAACTGACACAAGGCAAGGGAAAAGGCAAAGTAAAAGTTAAAGGTTCGCACCTTCCTCATACTGATGACATGATACCTGAACTTGATCGTGGTAGAATTTGGGATGAAGGTGACGATCCGAGAGTGTTATTTGGCTACAAGGACACATGGGCTCGTACCATCTATCAAACCTATGTAAGAATTTTTTATCTTGTGCATATGTATTGTTTTGTATTTATGTAAAATCTCTTAATTGTATTATATCCTAATTGTAGGATCATAATAAGTTTGTGCGTGTTTGCCGAAACCAAGCCACGTCTCATTGGGATTTGTCTACGGAATGTAAAGAGGTCCAAACATTAGTAAGGGAGTCTGGTCTATATGGTTTGGTTGAAAATTATGTGAAATGTGATTCTGTGCCAGTCAATTGCTTCGTCGAAAGGTATCATGGTGAAACTCATACCATGCACTTCCCGTTTGGGGAGATGACCTTGCTCCCTGATGATGCTCAAAACATTCTAGGCTTGAGTGATACCGGCAAATCAGTTGCATAAGGAAATAAGTGTCCGGACATAGAATAGTCCAAGTTGCATGCTATGACTAACAAGCTGCTGGGTTGGGACTACAAAACGTCTGTGGAAAGCTTCTATGTATCTAAGAATAGTAGGAAAAAGACCATCAAGATGACGCTAATTAATAAGACCTTTGGAAACACGTAGGCAAGAAGTTTGAAGGATAGATGGGACCCTGAACAAATTCGTTATACAACCGTTATTCATCTTGGCACTAAGGTATTCCCCGACGCTATTGGCAACAGGGTTTGTGCAAACCACCTTCAATACTTGGATCAGTTGGAAGAGGTCCATCATTATTCTTGGGGCACCATGGTAATGGCACATTTGATGGCGGAGATGAGAAGGGCTTCCAAGGATTTCATAAACCAATTTGTCGGGAATTTTACTCTACTTCAGGTAATTTTTTTTAAACTTACATTCTTATGTATATTGTTCACATGTACTCTTAAACAAAATTTACTGCTTCTTATATGTATCATTCCATATTGGTATAGGTGTGCGCTTATGAACACTTCCCAACATTGTTCAAGGACTACCCCTTCTTAAAGATCAAAAACCTTTCCGAACCCGAGGAGCATAGAGCTAAGAGATACGAGTTCAAAAATATTCCGAAGCCCGGTAACAATCATCGACTGACAGATATGATATTGGCTCTGGAAGCGATGACTACCAAAGAGATTGTGTTCGATCCTTACAAGGAGGATAGAGAGAACCACCAAATTTTGAGGTATAATAACGTTGCATTTACAATGGACCCTTGTTCCACCCAAAGGGATACGTTATGGATGATCCCCGATGTGTCATGCAGAAACTTGGATATAAGCAATTACCTTATCCAGAGACAGCCCCTTTTGAAAGTACGAATTTGACCGTTCTCAGAGCTTTTCAACTAAGCTGAAGTTGAGGGTAGAGTATGATCCAATTCCAGAACCAACAAATTGGAGGTATAGGGAACCACGTCGTTTATTAGATATTAGCAACTGGGAGTTTGAGGAAAACGGTGATGAAGCTCACCCCGAGTACATGTATTATTACCTAGAAGGGTCACATCTAGAGCTGTCAATGGGTACCCATTACCCGGTTTCGGAACCGGATCCGGTAGACTTGGGTCCGGTTCCGGATCCTAAAGTTGGACCCATTAGCAACTTAGGATCCGACGGGTAATTACCCGATTGGACCCGAATCTAAACGGGTCCAAACGGGTAATACCCGTTGGGTACCCGCGGGTATCGGGTACCCGTTTATTTATACTTTTATTCATGTTTTTGCTAGTTTTAGCTTTGATATTTTACTCGTTTTAAAATTTTCTCTTACATTTAATCTTTAATTAGTAAATTAATAAGAAATAATAATAAATTTTATAAAAGTTATTTAAATCCAAGTCAAAAAGAGACAAATATTAAGTTTTTGAGGTTTTTTTAATAGTTTTTTTAAGACCCAATGGGTACCCGGAACCGGCGGGTACCCGGGAATTTAAACGGATCCGGTTCTGGGTCCACAAGTGTAGGAACCGAACCCGGAACCGTTAGGACCCGGATCCGACCTTTATAAGTAGGGTCCGGGTCTAGTGATACCCGGGAGGACCCAGACCCGTTGACACCCCTAGTCACATCCATTTGTCGTGCGCCCGGACAACGTCAAAGTCCCACCCCAGGAAAACCCTCCCGCTCCAACTCCTACATATGCACCACCTACAATGGCCCAACTTAATAAGACTGTTGCATTGCTAGTAAGTATTGTTAATTGCTTAGTCGTTTAATGTACGCATAATCTTATGAAACTAATTATGTGTTGGATGTATGAAACTAGCGGCGTCGGCTTGGCAAGTTAAAGAAGATGTTTGGTTGCAAGTACGAGAAAGGACAGGTGCTATCCCTTGAAGAAATGAAGGAAGGTCGATGAAAAGCTTGATAAAATGGAAGACCCAAGTGCAAAAGCTTTGTTCGTGGAAACGAGGAAGGTGACCGTCCATAAGAAGCAAAAGACCGAGTGATGAACTTTTTAGTTGTGTTTCTTCATTTGGATGGTGGTTGTTATGTTTTGAAAAATTCTTAACTTGTTTTTGTTTGTGCCTCATGATTAACTCTTTAGTTGTTTGGTTTATGTTGAACATGTTTAGATTTCTAGTGAAATGTTTTCTTTGTAAGTTTTCTTTACACCAGAGGTGCCGACATTGAAATATTTAGCTTTTACAGCGCCGGGAGTGTTTCCGGCGTGTAAAAGTAATTATAATTCCATGCCGCCACTTGTACCGGCATTGAATGTTTTTTCGAAAACCATGCCGGAAAGTGGGGATGAAAGGGTACAAGTTCATGTATAGAATTTGGACAGTACCGGCATTGAAATAATTATTGAATCTATGCCGGAAATCTGATTTTTTTACACTTGGATAGTTTTTCCAGAAAACCGGCATTGATTTGGATAAAACTACAATGCCGGTATTGATTATAGATCCGTTCAGATTGCTCTTTTATTTCATCCCTAAGTAATCTATTACATTAGAATTGAAACTTTAAATTAAAACATACTAAAAAACATGCGAATAGAGTACTTTTGGTTTAAGATGATCTCATTGTTAGAGCATTGCTCGGTCGAACTCGCATGCGTTGCTATCTCAAGTATGTTTGTCAATGTTAGTGATCAAAACTATAAGTCTTGATTTCTAGTCTATTATAGCTAAGTCTCGGACTAGGATAGAAAGTGTAGTTGAGCTCAAGGACTTCATGACGATTCATCATACAAGTAGAAGAACTACTCAAGGAACCGGTGGAACTTCTCGACAAAAAGGTATGTGAAGACTTGAACTTATCTATCAGTCAAAAGTCTATCTACTCTATCTCCTACTCTTTGAGACAAGAAGTCGCATGTTATATATATAGACTTGGATTATACACATTTGGTATCTTGATCCGAGTATACCTCGCCTATTTATATCTCGAAATATGTGTTGGTAAGCTTTTCGCTTCGATCAAGTTTATCTTTACCATGTGACGAAAGTCATGATATGTTTCAATCATCTTGAAATTTGCTTTGACGAGAAATGGTGTAACAACTGTATAACGTCCTCTAAGAATGTTTCAACAATTGAAATGAGAGTTTATATTACATAACCAATGGTGGACATAAGCATTGTTGTGGAAACACATTTATGTATAAGTCATATTCCTTGAACCAAAGTTTGCGAACTTTGTTGATCAAGAGAACCGGAAGAATAGCGTGAGCCAAGTCCGCGAATTCAGTCCCCGAACTTCCGAAGTTCTCAAACCCGAGAATTTTTGCAGGAGTTGAAAAACTACTTGCGTGAAACTAAGTCCAACTCAGTCCGCGAACCGGTGAAGTTCTCATACCCGAGAATTTCTGCTGGAGTTGGTAAACTCTGCCCAGTAACTTAAGTTCGCGAACCTAGTCTGCGAACTTGAGAAGGATATATATATCTGAAGATGATTTATGAACTTAAACTTAAAAAGACTAAGGAATGCAGTTTGCAAACCGTGGCTATAAAAGTTCATGAACCGATTCAAGTGAATCAAATCATCTTTCCTTCAATTGTATATTGTATAGTACATGAGATTTCCTTGCAATTGAACAACTCTCTAACTAGTTCATTTGAATTCATTTGAACTAGTTATGGTGAATAAGAACATGGTTGATATGAAATGCTTATATGGCCAACCTTTTGGTTAACTATTGTTGAACCAACAAGTGCATACGTTTGGGTACGGTTAACAAACTTAGAAGCGTGCATTGTCAAGTGTGTGTAACAAGCTAAGTTTTCGATCTAACGGTTATGAAATATTAGCTTGAATCTAAATCAGGTTTTCATCTAACGGTGAATATTGAATGCTTTGTTACTAATCTAACATTGATTGCAAACCCTGATTTGAAAGACTATATAAAGGAGACATCTAGTATTGTGCAAAACTAATCCACACACCCTATGTATGATACTAGTTTGCGTGCTAGAGTCGATTCTCCTTTAACCTTTGGTTTTCTTCTTCTAAAACCAGGTTAACGACTTAAAGATTTCATTGGGATTGTGGAGCCAGACCGATATTATATTTATCGTAGTTGTGTGATCTGATCTTGCATCTTCTATCGTACGAGTACAATCATATTGATTGGCTTGAGTTTGATATCTCTGATAGGCAAGATATAAAAAGTAATCACAAACATCTTCGTCTCATTGTTTGTGATTCTGCAACATCTTGTTTCGCTACCATACGATTAAGATTGTTGTGAGGTGATTGATAACTCTAGACTGTTCTTCGGGAATATAAGACCGGATTATCAATGGGTTCCTTCACCTTGATTATTTTCAAAAGACAGAACAAAATCTTTAGGGTTTATCTGTGGGAGACAGATTGATCCTTTGATTGACTTGTCTGTGTGAGACAGATTTGTTTATTGTCAAAGCCTGCGATTTTGGGTCGTAGCAACTCTTTGTTGTGGATGAGATCAGCTAAGGGAATCAAGTGTGCAGTATCCTGCTGGGATCAGAGGCGTAGGGAGTACAACTGTACCTTGGATCAGTGGGAGACTGATTGGGGTTCAACTACAGTCCACTCCGAAGTTAGCTTGGAGTAGGCTAGTGTCTGTAGAGGCTTAATACAGTGTGTGTTCAATCTGGACTAGGTCCCAGGGTTTTTCTGCATTTGCAGTTTCCTCGTTTACAAAATTCTGGTGTCTGTGTTATTTCTATTTCCGCATTATATTGTTATCTTTATAATTGAAATAATACAGGTTGTGCATTGTATATCATCAATTAGAATATCCAACCTTTGGTTGTTGATTTAAATTGATTGATCCTTGGATATTGGTCTTTGGTACCATCCAAGTTATTCCTTGTGTTTGATTAAAGAATCGCTGATTTCTATTAGCTTGAGTAAATCAAATCAAGAAGAGAGATATAAACTCGTTGATATACTTTAATTGATTGAGTCTTGTTGATTCTATTAAATTTGCTAATCGAATATTGGGTAGTATTGTTAGACCCCGATTTTTCAATTGGTATCAGAGCACGCAAACACGTTTAGGACCTTACAAGTATGTGTTTGTAGGGATATGTCTCTATGGACAGTAGTTCTATCTCAATAAATGCACCACTAGATCCAGGGATTTCAGAATTCTCTTCCATGACTGATTTAATAAAATATGTAAAAGAAATTCTATCTAAACCTCCACCAGGTTTAAAATCCCTTGAAGTGTTTTCAGGCTTGAAAAGAAGCTTGAGAGCTTATCTCTTGATGTTGAGTTATACCTCCAGAAATAGAAAGAATTTCTTGACAGGCTAAATCAAGTTATGATGAATAATATTCATGTTGAGGTTGATATTGATTTACTAATCAGTGAGAGCAATGCTCCTCCTCTACGTAATCCAATTAGTTGTGATAAACTAAACGAATTACAAGAGGAGTTTAAATCTCAGTCATCTGAGTGTATCACCTCAAAGCATGAATTGATTCATTGCTCAATTCATGATACTTCCTATCAAGATAGTAGTATTATCTTCTTTTATGAAGAATCTAGGACGTCTCTTTTTATCAAAAGAGTTTCCCTTCACAGTACTAAAAACTATATACAGAAACTGTTTTTTATAAGTTGGAAATCAAGAAATCAGAAACACAAATCTTTTTGGGCTCTCTCGAAGTTCTTTGATAGACTTATAAAAACAGTTCCTTGGGTGTTTCTCAACACTACAAGATTTAAGAGTTGTTGGAAAGAAACTCTTTCTTGGTGCCATGGTGAGAAATACATTCTTCACCTCAACACAACTTTTTGGTGTTGAAAGTGCATCCTCACCAAGAAATGCCCTGCTATGTATACGGTGAGGGAAGCACAACAACTGGGGCACACAGATTATATTCGGTAAGGCTGTAGAATTCAATTGGACTTTTCTAAAAAGGTATGTCTATAAACTTGAGCAAGTTTTATGTTTTTATTACTTGTTTGAGTACTTATAATGATCCATGTACCTTGATCATCGTTCATTTCTACCTAACTTGATCTGTGTTTAAGGTTCTTAAATGTTTAGGTTTGAAAATAGTAGTTCGGAATGTTTGGACTTCATGGTACACCTACCAGATATGCATAACATCTTTTAAAAACAAAATCCAGGGGTTTAAGTTCGCGTACTTGAAAATTCGTTTGCAAAACCGTATGCATATTTGACGTCGATATTCGGTAAACTTGTTTTGGCCGTAACTTCTTCGTCCGAACTCGGAATGACCTCATTTTTTTTGCATTCTCTTCCTCTTTGAATTCTATTCAAAATGGATATGAGTATTATTGTATTTGGATGAGTTTAGATTGGTATTTGTCCTGTCTCTTGTTTTTGAGTGTTTTGCTCAGTTTCGTTGCACTTGTTCCACTTCTTTTGGACTTGGCACTTGTATTCTTGGAGTAATACTCTTCTAAGATCATTTGTAGCTTTTACAAGAATGTTGTTGGTGAATCACAAAGAAGGAAGTTCAAGAATGGGCAGTAGTACGCATCACTATGGGATTCTTGAATGTTCACAATCATTTTATGTGAACTATGGGGCATGGTCCTTAATGACTTTGTATGTTATTCTTTGTTAAGAAAATCTTTTTGTACGCCTTTGGTAGCTATTCTTGGTGTAAATCCAGGCGAAAAAGATTGATGCTACCCTCAAAGGACAAATCATCTAATATGTGCATTACGAGTTTGTCTTGATTCCTAGGAAACTTACTATGAGAATTTATTCTTGGTTTTGAGAAGGATTACTAGAGTTTGGAATAGCCATTATTGTGTTTACACATAGTTATGTCCAACGTTTTCATCTTCATGATTTTAGATTTATTCTTTTAAATTATAAATTGTTTGGAAGATGATTTTTGCAGTATTAATCTTTATGGTTTTATATATTGCAATGTGTTATGGGATATGTGTGTTTGCGTCCGTGAACTATGATTGTCCCATACTTTGTCAGAAGTAAAGTCTTTCGTAAGTCGATATTCACGTATTGATAAAGGAATGAATGGACTTTTGACAAATACAAAAGTTAAGCCTATTATGTCAATTATTGATGGAAGATAGGTTAAAATCTTTTGTTTTCAAGGATTATGTCTATTAAATATCGTAATGCAAATAGTGATGGAAAATAGAATGAATCCTTGTGTATTCCGCAGTATTGATCATCCCTGATCCATATTTTATGTTTTACTGTGAGGCTCCATAATGTATCTTATGTTGAGTACTATACAACCAAGTTGAATATTTCTAGCTTAGTTGTTGTTCCGTGAGATATTTTATGTCGAGCATATTGAACTAAATTAATCATCTTGTTTGGTTATTTAGTTATTGCTCCGTAAGTTTTCTTATGTAGACCAAAACAAATAAGAATTAAATTGATTACTTTTGTGATTAGTTTGGTTGTGTATTCCAATTAGATTAATTATGGGTTCTCTTGTAATTAATCTAGTTGAGTATTTTCGTGTCTCCATAAGTTCTCTTATGTTGAGCATAATCAATTGAATTGTCACTTTTTGTGTTTAATTTGATTGCGTATTCCGATTAAATTAATCATGGGTTTACTTGTGATTAATTTGATTGAGTTTTTGATATAGGAAATCATTCTCATGGTTTTTTGTGTCCAATAAAAATCCTTCTTTTCTTTCGAAATTAAGGTCGCTCTTGTTGTTCCTTCGGGAATGACATCAAATGGGGGAGAGTTCTTTTGAACTTGTGCTTAATGGTCATAACTTGAGGGGTGTGTGGCTGTGGAATTATAGAGGGGTTATGTTGTATCTTTAAACTCCTTGATGAATGCATTTAGCTTCGGCTTTATGATTGCATCTAAATTTGTTGGTATGTATTTTTTTCCTTTTGTCATGAAATGTCTCTCTCAGAAATTTCATTATGATCCCGTTCTTGAACCTTTGCCAATTTTATTGACAAAAAGGGGGAGAATTAATATGTAGTTCATACTACAAATACATATGGTTTTCGGATCATTATGTAAGGGGGAGTGGTTTCCATGTGAGATGAAGTATTGACTAGGGGGGGTGATACATATTACCATAGTATTATTGTTGAAGTTGTAATACAATTGAACTTTGAAGCTGTGTAATAATACTACGACACTGTATAACAATGATCAAGTACTATGTTTTCTCATTGTATAGCTACGGATCTTCAACAACGGTGATGCTAAACTTACAACCTTTGGGATCATTGGAGTACTTGGAAGTGACGAAGATTTCGAGGAATGTTGAATATTAGACATGTGGAATAGGAGCTACTAAAGTTTCTTTATCTTTTTTTGTATTCCATATGTATTGATAGTTTTGTCACTAAAATTGACAAACAGGGAGATTGTTAGAGCATTTCTCGGTCGAACTCGCATGCGTTGCTATCTCAAGCATGTTTGTCGATGTTAGTGATCAAAACTATAAGTCTTGATTTCTAGTCTATTATAGCTAAGTCTCGGACTAGGATAGAAAGTGTAGTTGAGCTCAAGGACTTCATGGCGATTCATCATACAAGTAGAAGAACTACTCAAGGAACCGGTGGAACTTCTCGACAAAAAGTTATGTGAAGACTTGAACTTATCTATCACTCAAAAGTCTATCTACTCTATATCCTACTCTTTGAGACAAGAAGTCGTATGCTATATATATAGACTTGGATTATACACATTTGGTATTTCGAGCCGAGTATACCTCGCCTATCTATATCTCGAAATATGTGTTGGTAAGCTTTTCGCTTCGTTCAAGTTTATCTTTACCATGTGACAAAAGTCATGATATGTTTCAATCATCTTGAAAATTTCTTTGACGAGAAATGGTGTAACAACTGCAAAACGTCCTCTAAGAATGTTTCAATGATTGAAATGAGAGTTTAGATTACATAACCAATGGTGGACATAAGCATTGTTGTGGAAACACATTTATGTATAAGTCATATTCCTTGAACCAAAGTTTGCGAACTTTGTTGATCAAGAGAACCGGAAGAATGGCGTGAGCCAAGTCCACGAACCCAGTCCGTGAACTTCCGAAGTTCTCAAATCCGAGAATTTCTGCTGGAGTCGACAAACTACTTGCATGAAGCTAAGTCCGCGAACTCAGTCCGCGAACCCATTCCGCGAACCGGCGAAGTTCTCATACCCGAGAATTTCTGCTGGAGTTTGTAAACTCTGCCCGGTAACTTAAGTCCGCGAACCTAATCTGCGAACTTGAGAAGGTTATATATCTGAAGATGCTTTCTGAACTTAAACTTAAAAAGACTAAGGAATGCAGTTTGAAAACCGTGGCTATAAAAGTTCATGAACCGATTCAAGTGAATCAAATCATCTTTGCTTCAATTGTGTCTTGTGTAGTACATAAGATTTCCTTGCAATTCAAAAACTCTCTGACTAGTTCATTTGAAGTCATTTGAACTAGTTACGGTGAAGATGAACATGGTTGATATGAAATTCTCATATGGCTAACCTTTTGGTTAACTATTGTTGAACCAACAAGTGCATACGTTTGGGTACGGTTAACAAACCTAGAAGCGTGCATTGTCAAGTGTGTGTAACAAGCTAAGTTTTCGATCTAACGGTCGAGAAATGTTAACTTGAATCTAAATCAGGTTTTCATCTAACGGTGAATATTGAATGCTTTGTTACTAAGCTAACATTGATTGCAAACCCTGATTTGAAAGACTATATAAAGGAGACATCTAGTATTGTGCAAAACTAATCCCCACACCTTACGTGTGATACTAGTTTGCGTGCTAGAGTCGATTCTCCTTTAACCTTTGGTTTTCTTCTTCTAAAACCAGGTTAAAGACTTAAAGACTTTATTGGGATTGCGAAGCCAGGACGATACTACTTTTATCGTAGTTGTGTGATCTGATCTTACATCTTCTATCGTACGAGTAAAATCATATTGATTGGATTGAGATTGCTATCTCCGATAGGCAAGATATAAAAAGTAATCACAAACATCTTCGTCTCATTTTTTTTGATTCCGCAACATCTTGTTTCGCTACCATACGATTAAGATTGTTGTGAGGTGATTGATAACTCTAGGCTGTTCTTCGGGAATATAAGACCGGATTATCAATTGGTTCATGTTCAGCTTGATTATTATCAAAACACGGAACAAAACATTTAGGTTTTATCTATGGCAGACAGATTGATCCTTTGATTGACTTGTCTGTGTGAGACAGATTTGTTTATTGTCAAAGCCTGCGATTTTGGGTCGTAGCAACTCTTAGTTGTGGATGAGATCAGCTAAGGGAATCAAGTGCGCAGTATCCTGCTGGGATCAGAGGCATAGGGAGTACAACTGTACCTTGGATCAGTGGGAGATTGATTGGGGTTCAACTACAGTCCAGTCCGAAGGTAGCTTGGAGTAGGCTAGTGTCTGTACCGGATTAATACAGTGTGTGTGTTCAATCTGGACTAGGTCCCGGGGTTTTTCTGCATTTTCGGTTTCCTCGTTAACAAAATTCTGGTGTCTGTGTTATTTTTATTTCCGCGTTATATTGTTTATCTTTATAATTTAAATAATACAGGTTGTGCGTTGTAGATCATCAATTAGAATATCCAACCTTTGGTTGTTGATTTAAATTGATTGATCCTTGGATATTGGTCTTTGGTACCATCCAAGTTATTCCCTGCGTTTGATTAAAGACTTGCAGATTTCTATTAGCTTGAGTAAATCAAATCAAGAAGAGAGATATAAACTCGTTGATATACTTTTAATTGATTAAGTCTTGTTGATTCTCTTAAAAGTATATTCGAGTTTTTCCATACAGGTTGCTAAGCGAAATATTGGGTGGTGTTGTTAGACCTCCGTTTTTTCACTCATAATCTATTACCATCCCTTTTCAACAATTGCGGAACCTTTGAGACTTTCGCAAATATCTTCGAAGACATCGTCTGGAATCTCAGTGTCAAGGACCATCTTCATTGGTTCATCTTCTCTTTCAACATATTCCTTTCCTTTCATATAACACACATCACACCCATCAATTGGCTTGCATTTGCCTTTGTGTTTTTCTCTTGATTCTGATAGTTCAACAGCTTTGTCTAGCCATTAAAACTCTTCGTATTTTGGGTGATTCAAACACCTTAGAAAGATTCTTCCATTTTCAGCATCATCAGTTTTTGCAATCCAAAACCGTCGTGTCCCATCACAATTTCTACACTTCGAATAAATAAAAGGACAACCCATGGATAGATGAGAAGGTGACTTGCAAATTTGACAAGTGCAATGATGACTCTGTAAGAGAAGATTATATTAGTGATACGACCTAGTAGAGAAGATTTTAACTGTCCATATATTGTTAGTAATGTTGAATCTACTTACTTTGCAGGTAGAGCTTGATGGTGGTTTGCAAATACAGCTTGTTGTTGAATCTCCCATCGCTTGTGAAGCTTGAACCGTGCTTGCTTGATCTATTTTTTTAGGCTTGCTTTCTTGAGAGAATTGATTTTTGTTATTTGGTGGGTGCTTTGTGTAATTTTTTCCAAAGGAATTGGGGGGTATTATATAGAATGAAGCTCCAATGGTCTTATTTTTCAAAAAACTAGCCATTTTTGTAATTCACGGGTACCGGCATGGTCACAAAAATATAATCACTGCCGGTAGTGTATGTCGGCGTTGTACGCTGTTGTTGAAACGATGCCGATATTAACTGCAGATTTGGCTCAATCTCTGTAAAAAAAAATCAAGTACCGGCTTGGATATTTAACAGTAATCTATACCGGAATCAGGTTCCGGCGTCTTAGTTCATATTAACTTCAATGCCGGCACACGTGATTTCAAAAAAAAAACAAGTCGTTGAGGTTTTTCTCTATATAAAGTGAGCTAATATTTGGACCCAATTGCCCAAAACTCGCGTGTTCTTATATATATCCTTGAGACTCTTAACTTATGAAACCCTCCACCCTAGAAGAGTCATCTATAAATAGCTTAGTATAAAACCTAGTACCACATACAACAAATGGCATCGTTTGACTCTGAGGAAGATTTAGCAGTCACCCAAGCATGGTACTCCGCAACTCGTCCTTCAATTATAGATAACAATTCGCGGGATTCCATGTGGTTGAAGATTTTTAACAAATTTACTCACAATTATGGTAACCCGAAAGGAAGAACTGCTCAACAAATCGAGTAACGACGCAACATCATCCTATATGCGGTGTTTGAGTATTTAAAAATCAAACACTGGATCGTGCACTCTATCCACAATAGATTGTCCCCTCAACAACTCGTAAGTATCTTTATGATTAATTCGACACAATCCACTTTTTTCAATTTTTATGTAACAAACTAAGTTTGTGTGTTGTTTTTGTAGTATGAAGCCGTGAAAGCGCGTTACTTACAGGAAAAAGGGGAAGCATTCATGTTTGATGAAAACGTGAACCACATGGTAACCAGAGTCACGGAGTACCACCAGCTGGGTGAATACGGATTCTTCTTAAGAAGATTGATAGGTTTAGTGGTTTTTGGTTAGGTTTTTAGGGTAGTTTTTGGTAAGGTTTTGTGGGTAGATCTCTATGTAAACCCTCATGAGACTATAACTCATCCATTAGGGGCACCAAGTGGTTTAAAGGCTTGATGTACGTGCTAAGTGCATCCGTGCTTCCTGCCGACAAGGATTACATGTTCCGGCATACTATGTTAACATAATTCAATGCCGTTAGGATGCAGTCATAGATATTATATATAATCCTATACCAGAATTGAGTGTCAAAATGTTATGGTTTATGTGTATAATAAACCATATTTCGACATTGGCTTTATATACGTCTGTATGACGGACACTCTACCGGAATTTTGCCTTCGTACAACTCCGACATTAAACATTCAATGCCCAACGGCTATTTTTTTAAACCATAAACCTGTAAAGGGAACTGCCGGCGTGGATGTTATGTTACTGACAATGCCGGAATGATAAAGTGGAAAAAGAGCCGTTGTGTCCTCATCTTTAAAGCAATGGATACACCCATTGCACTTCATACCTCCAAAAAAAAAAGGTAAGCTCTAACATATATTTATAATGGAAAATCCATGACCAACTACTGATTTCATCATTTCCATGGAAAACGAAAAACTTAAGAAGAATAAATTATCCACTCTGATAGGAAATCAATCATCATCCACCACCAACTCAATTGCCATTATACAAGAAAAAATTAGAAGGAATGAAGAAACCACCAAGTCAATTGACGCAACAACCTCTAGCTCAGAAATACCTTTTAAACAATGCCCCTAAGCCCAATAACAAGAAACAGTTATTCGCCATGAGTTGGCTTCGGACTCCGTGGCTGCCAAAGATTGTGTTTGACCCATATAAGAATGCCAGAGGAGTTCACTTTGCAAGGCGTGAAAAGGTTTCATTTTACAATAGACCATTATTTCATCCAAAAGGATTTGTTATGCACAACCCTCTCTGTGCAATGCGCCAACTTGGGTACAAGCAGAAAAGTCTTACAGATATATCTTATCAGAAATTCTCTCATGACTTTCCTCGATGCCAAGCAAATGAGAAGCATACTCTGGTAGTTTACAACCCAAATTTCATTCCTGCACATTGGAGGGAAAGGGTAGAACGAAGACTTGTGTTGGATAGGGTTGGTTGGGAATTGGCGTAAAAGGGTTATGAGACCGAACCAGACTTCCTCAAAGGTGATTTGAGGTACTCGCATCCTTATGTTGTGCGCCCGGCTACCGAAGAAGTTCCTCCACAAGCAAAACCTCCCTCCACAACTCCGGCTGAAACTACTGTACCCGGAATACAAAAGATCCTTATGTTGTTGGTACGTACTTCTTGTTCACTTCATATTCTTTTAATCTATATCTATGAACTATATAAGTGTACATACTAAGTACATGTTTAAAAATAACATCGTCAGCATATAGGAAATTTGTCAAAGTTCTTTAAGAAAAAGAACAAGAAAGGAGATGTGTTGACCCTGAAATAAATGGAGAAAGTCGAGCAAAAGATAGACAAAATTGAAGATCCATAGGCAAAAGACTTATGGGGAGAAAGGAAGAAGAGGGTACACAAGAAGCCAAGGACCGAGTGATCGTGTGTTTCTTCTATAATATTAGTTAGGTCATGTATAATCTAGTGTCGGTTTATGTGTCTTGAACAATGTGTTTGTTTGTGTGTCTTGAACAATGTGTTTGTTTGTGTTTCTTGATAAACTCTTTGCTTGATTTGGTTTATGTTTGATTTGTTTTCGGTTTGGAACCTCTTAACTTTGGAGATGGGTTTTTTAAACAATCTAGTATTGTTATTTGATTTATTATGTTGATAAACCAGTGTAAAATTACCTCTTTGACAGCATATATTTGGAATATCGACACTCTGAATTTTCAAGATCACAGAAATTTTAGAGTTTTTTTGACAGTTCGGCATGGTCAAGAATTGTTAAAACAATGCCGACACTCTGAATTTTCAAAATTACAGAGTTTCAACATTGAAGTTTTTTTGGCTACCATGCCGGTAGTCTGCACTTTCCAGACGCAAAATATTTTTGTCACAGAACCGACACGGTATGTAATTTAATTTCAATGCCGGAAAGTTTACTAATTTCTCTGGATATTTTTCTGGAATCCCGGCACTGTTTCAAAAGTTTAGTGCTACGCCGGCACAAGCTTACGGCGTTGTAGTATTGAAACATAATCATGCCGGCATTGGCATCAAAATATGATTTAATGTTTACAGTTCACACTTCCAAAAAACAAAATGTTGCCTATTAGTGAAACACATATATCCAAATTACTCGTCATCGCTTCCACACTTATGAAGTTGCATCTTCTCTTGGAGAGGTTTTATTGATAAGGCCAACACATCCCAAAATTGGTGATTCTCCTCATACAATGCCATCCATTCCTTCCATAGATTGGGATCTATATCCTTGTTTTTAGTCATCCCACAAACCGGTGACAGTGGACAATTTTCCTTGAGTTGTAGAATAATGAAATGATTACCATTCACGAACGCCAAAACAACTCTTCTCTTCTTAAGAAATCCTTCGCATTTTTGCCACTTTGGTGTAAATGTTGCTTGTATGATACGGGTAAAATAATGAACAACACAATATTGAGTAGATGCCCACAAACCGGTATTCTCATCCAATATTGAGTAGGAAGGAACTTCATCTCATGCTCGGGCCCTAACACTTGAGAATACATACTATCAAACCCTTCTTCATGACCAAGCAATTGCTCATAAAAGCTCTTCTTTTTCATAAGTTGTTTGGCCATCCTCTTTCTAGTGTATCGTCATGGTGTCATCCCTTTATTAACTGTCGTCTCAAAGATTCCTAATTGTTCGGTCACGGCATGATAGCCACAATTTCCATCTCCACCAACATCATACGTATGTATAATATACTCGTGAATAACCTCAGGAAGTTGGTCTATGTAAGACTCTATCTTGGTATGATACATTATAATGGTCCTACCTGTTTTGGGATCCTTATACATCTTCATATTACCATTTTTTAGCTTAATTATATATAATCCATCCTCTTCAATCTCTACACTTCCAATGTCTTCAATATGTGATAGCAGTGGATACTTTCTTGTCCTACCCTTTCGCTTTGGAACCGAAACTACCTCAACTTTGGTCGTTCCTACAGAGTTGTCACCATCATGTTGTTGTTGACTAGATATGGGTCGCTTAACTTTTCTATCACTTATTTTTGGTGTGGCTTCGGAATTTTCACCATGATGTACTTGACTTGATGTAGGTTCTTTATTAGGCCTTCCCTTTTTGTTTGGCACCGCCGCCTCATCAAGTATGGGTGTGCCTTCGAAATGTGCACCTTGTTGTTCTTTGTCACTTGATGTTGGTACCTTTGTCGGCCTATCCTTTTTCTTTGGAACCTCCAATCCATCGAATCTAGTTGTGGCATCCATCCTCGGCTTGTTGTTCTTTTTCAATCGATTTGTGTACCTTCCTTGTCCTACCCCTTTTTTTGTAACCTCCGCTACATCGACTCTAGGTGTGGCATTCGCTTCCTCGGCTTGTTTTTCTTGTTCAATCAATGTGGGTATCTTCTTCGGCCTACCCCTTTTCTTTGGAACCTCCGATCCATCGGCTTTTGGTGTGGATACATAATTTTGTTGACTTGATAGCGGTTCCTTCCTCGGCCTACCCCTTTTGTTTACAACCGGCGCTTCCGTGAAGCTTGCTTCCGAAATCTCACATCCGGTTGGATCTCGTTTCTTACTTGCCTCGAGTTCACATTGACATTGACTCGTTTCTTTCAATTCCTTCCTTTGTTTTCACCTTGCCGTTTTGGTTTGTGGTTTACCGGGAGGATCTCCCTTTGTTGTCTCTTCACTTTGTGATGTCCATGGGCGTGTAATTATCCTTAGTTGGCTCAACAAGACTTGCTGGCTAGCCGAGTTGCCATGTGAGTAAGCTTCAAAGAATTCCTTCGCTTTGTTCGTATCCCATGGTGATTGTCTGAGAGCTTCCGTAAGGGGAGGGGTGAAAGATAGTTGCTTCCAAAATAGATCAATAACCTCAATAGGTATCACTTCTTCATAATCACCCGGTTTGCCGTAGTTTATATCCTTTTACATTTCTATCATCATATGTTTTATTTCCCAATGAGAGACGTTGAATTCTATTCCTCGGAGCAACTTACCATATTAAAAATATAAAGTCATCCTTTCCATTGAGCTTTTCTCAAAAACCTTCTTGATCCTATCGATATCACTCTTAATGTATTGCTCCATTGCCTCGGTGATCGTAAACACGTTTCCTTGGTCGGACTCGATGAGATCTTTAAATCTCCCATGAGCGGAGTCCTCTATACTAGTTGCTTCATTCCCATAGTGTCTATACCGGTTTGTCCATGCAATACGAGACGGCAATTGGATAAACTTCGTTCCAATTGGCAATAAACTTCGTTCCAATTGGCAATAAACATGTCCAAATTATTTTTGTACGTATTCTCGGTAAGAGACCAATAAACTTTCTCCCAATCTTTTAGGAATTCCAACCACTTTTTATGATTTTTCTCATGTTCTTTGTCCACTTGCTCTTTGATCTTGCCTCTTTCATCTTCTTCTTCTTCGGGTGATAGTTTGTTCTTGCGAACATCTTCCTCTAGTTGAACAATCATTCTCTTATTAATATCCGCCTTAGTGGGTTCAAACAAGGCATGACAAGATTTTATCACATTATTACGTATATGATATGTACATAGGAAATTTTATGCATCCGAGAAGATGTTGTATATTTCATTCATTAATGCGTCATCTTGATCGGTTATTATGATCCTCAGAAGATTATTTTCTCGGAAAAATAATTTCAATTGTCGTAATGACCAATTATAATTATAATCCCTCTCGCTTTCCATTAAACACCAGGCCAATGTGAATGATACCTTGTCCGATGTTTGCCCCATGATGTTGAACAATGGCATATTGTATTTGTTTGTCTTGTAGGTGCAATCCATCATAAGAACACCACAACATGTATGAGCCAATTTTGCAAGAAAAGGATGCGAAATGATATTTGAAAGGGCTTGTTGCCCTGCCCTCTTTTAATGATACGCGTGTAGTTGTGATCCCAAACCATCTTCTCAAATTCTTGCATAACGCTCCTCCCTTCTCATTCCACCCTTCTCATACTTGCATGTGCGCTATAAATTGTACTTAGAGAAGATACGTTCGTCCGATCCTTTTCCTTGAAGCCTCTGAGAATTTGTCTCGGTTTGATAAATGCTTTGGTCAATCTCTTTACATACTCCATTTCATGAGGTTTTAGCTTCGCAAATAGGGAGTAATCAACAAAATCATCCGGATCCGGGTGGTAATGATTGCCAAACCACACCGTACAATCCCATTCATTGTCCTTGTCTCTTAAATGGAATACAAGCTTAAAGGGGCAATTATCCTTCCTCGTACGAGTCTTGTATATCCTATTAGTCTTCTTTGGATATACATAACCCTTTCTCCTATGTCTATTCTTCTCCTTGTATTCCCCATTTCTCTCGCAAGCCATCTCAAAACGGAACTTTGAACCTTGGGTATTCCTCACCAACACACACATGTTCGTAAGAGCAGTCTCTTTAGCCCAAGCAATTGCTTCCTCTTTAGATTTTATTCCTTACATAAGGACAACAATGAGAGATTATAAAGCTCATTACAAGCAATCCATTAGTAAAGTTCAACATACTAGGTGAAAAGTATTCTTTGGTAACATACTGGAGGCATTTTATAGTATTCCGACGTATCCCGACCAAGCGGTCTTGCATTTGTTGGATCAATATATGTCACAACCTAAGGATCGAATGAAAATAAAATAAATTAGTTCAAAAAAAAAACTATGTCGGACCACAGTTCCGTCATGGTCGAACTGAACCGAAACTGAAGACCAAATTTGAGACGCTTCCGGCATTAAAATTTCATTTGAAATCAACGCCGGAAACACTAGTGCCGGCATGCTCGTTATCTATGATTCCACGCCGGTACATGGTGCCGGTGTGGTTGAGTAATAATCAACCATGTCGGTATTTATCTTTGAAATACACTGCTTCCTGTATGTTTTTCAAGAGATACTGGCATGGTAACCTTAGAATTGAACCATGCCGGTAGCATATTCCGTAGAAAATTCCGTGGTAGGTAAAAAGTAACTTTTGTACCGGCATAGTTTTTTGGTTGAATACTATGCCGGCTTGAATTTCAAAATGGGGGATATCCAAATGTTGGAATTTCAGCTTCATAACCATCATTTAATTCACTTAAACACGATTATAGAAATACCCATATGCTGAAATATATTACCCTAGCATTCTCATATTCTACAATCTAGAAAACACACATATATATACAACTACTAATTCATCCCAGAAACTAGAATTAATCATGTTATTGGTTCTGATTTGGATACAACATGAATATGACTATATCAATAAGTACAATCACTAAAAGGTCATTTCTGAATTAGGCAACATGAATAAGAGCTACATAACAACATATTACACAACAATGTATATGTTATATAAAAAGAAATAAAAGCATATCAAAACTAAATAAGGTTTAGTGACTTAGCTTCTACTTCTATTTCCTCTTGCTTAGAGATGGAGTAAAACCATATTTTTTCTTTTATTGCAAAAAGGCTAAAAGTGGGCTTAGCCATCATCCAATTAGTAGTTGTGTGTCATCCAACATGTCCATCATTAGTTGGATGGCACCTCACTAGGTGAGTCATGCTTAGTTAACATGACACCTGAGCAACATTATGCTAATCTTAATTCCTTGATTTAACTCTAATCATTCATTAATCCAGCATATACTTAGTCCAGATTAGACTAGAACTAAACCTAGATTAACTTAAGCTAAGCCTGATTTGTTGCTAAACCAACATAAAGTCTAACATCTCCCACTTTGGTTGGAAATAAATTCTTTACCAGAAACTGCAGGCTTAAGATAATGTACGCTAGCATTAGACAATCAAGACCTACACACCATTTAGAAGATCCATACGCCGTTTCCATGATCAGAAAAAATCGAGACTTTTACTGTATAGTCTCTTAAATGAGACATTGGCGTAAATCTTAAGTTAAGATTATAAAGAAATCTCATAGCAGAGATATCAACAACTATTTCGATACCTAAAGAAGTCTCTCGAATGAGATACAATCTCAGTTGTGATTATAAAGAAGTCTCTTAAATGAGACATTGGCATATCTTTTGAGATCATGGGGAAATCTCTAGCATCGGATATTATGATTTCAGTTATGATTATAAAGAAGCCCCTTAATTAAGACGAATGATATCTTCAGAGATCATCTAGAATACTCAATTTTGAAGTATACAAATCTTTGTTGTAAAGATCAGTTGAATGCATAAAGTTTAACTTAGAATTGTTGTACGTCTTAGTTTTATGATTATGGAAATGGGGTATGCATCTTCTAAACGGTGTGTAGGTTTTCATAGTCGAATGCTAACGTGCGTTTATCTTGAGCCTGCAGTTTTCAGTAAAGAACTTGTCGCTAACCAAAGTGGGAGATGTTAGACTTTATGTTGGTTTAGAAACAAATCAGGCTTAGCTTAAGTTAATCTAGGTTTACTTCTAATTTAATCTGGATCAAGTATATGCCAGATTAAGGAAAGATTAGAGTTAAATATGGGTATTAGATTATCTTAATGTTAGCTGAGGTGTCATGTTGACTAAGCATGACTCACCTAGTGATGTGTCATCCAACTAATGATGGACAGGTTGGATGACACATAGATATCAAGTGATGACTAAGCCCTCTTCTAGCCTCTTGATTATATATATCAGAACTTGTGTTATGCCATTAATTAAGAAATAGGAAATAGAAGTAGAAGCTAAGTCATTGAATCCTAAATTACTTGATGATTTGTTTTTTCTTCTTCTTATATACATACATAATTATGTACCATGCTTCTGAACAACTCTTACTGATGTTAATCAATCCAGAAATAACTAAGTGTTGATAATGCTATTATTAGAGATTATGCTAGCTAATGACAGGAAGTAATGATTGTTTTCACATCTATTTCAGATGTTGTAGAGCATGTAAATACTAGGGTTAATACTTGAATTCAGCTGATGAGTTCTATATAATCATGTTTAGCTTAAAGTATATTGATTACGAAGCTGTGGTCGGCATGGCCGTAGTATGAATACCATGCCGGTATGACTGCTTCCGGCATTGTATTCATACCACGTCCATGCCGGCACCGCGCTTTTTCAGCTGCAAAAATGGTGGATTCAAATAAAGAAAAATCAATTTTTCAACCTCTTAGCAGCTTTACCTGAGTATTGGGAATGCTTGTATGTTGTGCTAGTTTACTTTCTTGTGTAGGTTCTTCAAAGACTCTCCATGCTCGTAAAAATCATCATTCAAGGGTGTTGGTTCAACAAAGAATTGCAATTGTGAATTGTTGTCATTAGCTGAATATTCAAGATATGCTCCTTGTTGTAGTTGAGCTAAAGATTCAGCAATAGCAATTCTATCTTCACAATCATCCTCAATTTTCACCAAAAAAAGTTCCCTCTCAAATATTTTTTCCCTCCTTCTACTCTCACCTCACTCACCCAAATACAAATGAAAATACACACTAATCATTTAACAAATACTTAAGATTTTTCCTAATTATAGTTAAACACTATACCTGATTAGTGAGGGGTAGATTAAGAATTACATAAAATACTTAGATAAGGGGTGACCCTGATTTGATATTTAAATAAAAATTTTGTCATTTTCCTCTATCCCCCAGTTAGTTTTAGTATCCCCAAATCGCGCGTTATTTTTTTCTTTCATTTTAGTTTCATAAAGGCAAGTTATTTGTTCTTTTTAGTGTCATAAGGAAAACTGTTGCCGTCTTTTTTCATTTTAGTTGGAAAATTATTTGTTTTTTTTTTCATTTTACTTTAGTTTCACATGGAATTTTTTTTGCCATTTTTTTTCATTTTAGTTTCATAAGGAGAATTGTTTGCCGTATAGTGAAGACTTTCACTCACTCCTTCAACTGAAAGCGAAGATGATTGAGTTTGGGGTGAAAGGAGGATTCCCTCTACGTATAATAAACTAAACCGGCCGTGTTTCTTTAGGAGACATCCTTAAAGGGGCCATGGTAGGTTGGGAAACCTACAATAATATACTGCAAGTGCACATCGTCTAACTAGTAGACAATGGCAAGTACAGGTCGTTCCCACGAGGAGTGTGAAATACTCTACCAACTAATATCAAAAATTAAGTAATCAACAAGATAATGTTTTAAGGATTTTTAGAAATTCGGAACAAAATGAAATGATAAATAATTTAAAGATAAACAAAATGAGTGTGAGTTATTAGGGTTTTCGGTTTCCACCAATTAATTATGAAAATTCTATTATTCGTTAAAAATAAATTCCATATATTTTCAAATATTGTTTCTCCGCTATAGTTTTCTTCGCTTCATGGATAGTGATCCTAAATCATTACCTATCAATCCTAAAGCATATCACGTCAAGGGATTTAACCAAAGCACGCCATATCAATTGAAAAGCATAAATAATCAATGAAATCACATGAACAATAAAATACCAAGCTATATGAAGAAAAACTACTAGTCATTCAAATCATTATTGAACATATAAATATAGAGTTTACACTATTTATTGGTTTCTACCTAAACCCTAACATAACACTAGCTAAAATGGCTTTCTCAAAAGCCATAAACATATTAAAAATTAAACTCTAGCTAATGAAAAATGAAGAATCGGAAACAAAACCTCAAATCCTTTCCTTTGTTCCGGCATTGTGGCCGGGTGCCCCCCATTTTTATTTATTCGACATCATTCTTATACAACTTCCCTTTCTTTTATTTCATTAAACAAAATATCAAAATAAATTATTCTATGAAATACTTGCACACAAGTTGATGTCGTCATCAGTATCTTTCCCCAAATAGTATTGCAACCTCGTTCTTCCAATGAAATAATAAACTCTCCTTATTTCCAAAATCTCCCAAATAAAGAAAGAAATGGTTTATTTCCAAAATAATCTCACGTGTAAATATTCCTCAATTAATTCTTCACATGGCAAATAAATTATCTTTCTCGGTGGAATATATTTGTAATAAAGTAAGAAAGATAAAATACTTCTCATTTTCAGTTTGCATGTGCCAACCCCATTTTGATTTCAATTCCTTTGTTACGTTTGTGCCTCGCCTACGAAACAATTTTATGCTGCTGATATATATGGAGATACCAGGCCAGCTACATTTTGTCATTTTTTTCATTGTGGCTATTGATATATGGAAATACCAGTCCAACCTCATTTCATCATTGTGGTAGCTTATATATGGAAATAATAGGCCAACCCCATTTCATAATTGTGGTTGTTGATACATGGAAATACCAGGCCAACCCGGCTGCTGATACATGGAAATACCAGACCAGCATAATAAGTACTGCTGATATATAGAAATACTAGGCCAGCATAATTGATCATTGTGGTTACTGATACATGGAAATACCAGGCCAACCACATTTCATCATTGTGGTTGTTGATATATGGAAGTACCAGGCCAACCACATTTTTTCCATTTTCGTCGCAAACACCATTAAGTCTCACATTTTGCTGTTTATTCGCTGGATGATCGAATTCACTTGTACTTTCTACAAAAGCACTAAAATAGTATTAGTAACTAAAATATTGTATCATAACTAATATAAATATGGGTATAAAATGTAGCATATACATGCTTATCAACACCCCCACACTTATATTTTGCTAGTCCTCGAGCAAAACAGAGATATTATGCAATTGATTTTTTTTTTTAATTCTAAGAAAAGTGAAAACCTGCAAAAATATGGATAATTACCCACTCCCCCACACTTAAACATTACATTGTCCTTAATGTAATTGAGTCATCCAACGTAGAAATTAAGATGGGAAATACAAAAATAAACAATAAAAATAAGAGATAGAGTAGAGGGAACAAATCTGATGGGTTGACTCCCATGAAGCGAAATGTATTTGTTTCCCTACTTGCAAATAGCATGTAGTCTCAAACAAGGTGAAGTTGGTAACCCAAAGTAGACATCCAATCATATATATAGAGTCTAAAAAGTTGAGGATCATCCCAACTAATCCGGTCAGCTGAAGATATGTCCATGTGAATACTATAAACCTCCAAAACGGTATGTAAATTCATTCTCAATCGAAAACTGTAAGTGATATTCAAATAATACATAGATGGGATAAGTAAATCATTCCCATACGCAACAAATTCAGATTGTTTGACAATTTTTATTGGCGGAACACGCTCTAAATCAGGTTCTAAATCAGCTGAAATAATTTCCGCGGAACAAGAGCTCAATGGAGCAATAATATCACGACTCATAGATCCATTATCATCTAAAACGGTTTCATTATTAATATCATCAAGACGAAAAAATTCAGAACTTAATGGCTTAAGGGTCAAGGTCGGATCTTTCTCGACTGATGGAACTAGTCGAGACTCGGACAAAACTAGAGGTTCTAATTTGGGGTTCCATTTATTAGTGTCTAGCAACGGTGCGAAGTCTAACAAGGAATTGACTTCAAAAATAATACTATCATCATCAAAACCAAACCCAAAATGAGCTAAGCAAACCTCTAATGGATCTTCCAAGTGCCTCTTGCAAAATCTTGCCGAGTACATACTTGCTTTTCGCCCGCAACACTTCGAACTAAGGTACCTAAAAAGAAATCAAGCAAACTGCATAAAAAGACTAAAAGAAATTTAAAATAAAAATAAATTACGTACAAAAACTAAAAATAAACTATATACAATGATATCAACAAAAGAGTATTTTGCAACCACTCCACGGCAGCGGCGCCAAAAACTTGGTAGGTTGGGAAACCTACAATAATATACTGCAAGTGCACAACGTCTAACTAGTAGACAATGGCAAGTACAGGTCGTTCCCACAAGGAGTGTGGAATACTCTACCAACTAATACCAAAAATTAAGTAATCAACAAGATAATGTTTTAAGGATTTTTAGAAATTCGGAACAAAATGAAACGAATAATTTAAAGATAAACAAAAAGAGTGTGGGTTATTAGGGTTTTCGGTTTCCACCAATTAATTATGAAAATTCTACTATTCGTTAAAAATAAATTCCATGCATTTTCAAATACTGTTTCTCCGTTATAGTTTTCTTCGCTTCATGGATAGCGATTCTAAAGCATTACCTATCAATCCTAAAGCATATCACGTCAAGGGATTTAACCAAAGCACGCCATATCAATTGAAAAGCATAAATAATAAATGAAATCACATGAACAATAAAATACCAAGCTATATGAAGAAAAACTACTAGTCATTCAAATCATTATTGAGCATATAAACATAGAGTTTACACAATTTATTGGTTTCTACCATAACACTAGCTAGAAATGGCTTTCTCAAAAGCCATAAATTAAACTCTAGCTAATGAAAAATGAAGAATCGAAAACAAAACTTCAAATCCCTTCCTTTATTGCGGCACTGTGGCCGGGTGCGCCCCATTTTCATTTATTCGACATCCTTCTTATACACCTTCCCTTTCTTTTATTTCATTAAATAAAGTATCAAAATAAATTATTCTATGAAATACTTGCACACAAGTTGATGTCGTCATCAGTATCTTTCCCCAAATAGTATTGCCACCTCGTTCTTCCAATGAAATAATAAACTCTCCTTATTTCCCAAATCTCCCAAATGAAGAAAGAATTATTTTATTTCCAAAATAATCTCACGTGTAAATATTCCTCAATTAATTCTTCACATGGAAAATAAATTATCTTTCCCGGTGGAATATATTTGTAATAAAGTAAGAAAGATAAAATACTTCTCATTTTCAGTTTGCATGTGCCAACCCCATTTTTATTTCAATTCCTTTGTTGTGTTTGTGCCTCGCATATGAAACAATTTTATGCTGCTGATATATATGGAGATACCAGACCAGCTACATTTTTTCATTTTTTCATTGTGGTTGCTGATATATGGAAATACCAGGCCAACCTCATTTCATCATTGTGGTTGTTGATATATGGAAATACCAGGCCAACCCCATTTCATAATTGTGGTTGCTGATACATGGAAATACCAGGCCAACCCGGCTGCTGATACATGAAAATACCAGGCCAGCATAATAAGTGCTGCTGATATATAGAAATACCAGGCCAGCATAATTGATCATTGTGGTTGCTGATACATGGAAATACCAGGCCAACCACTTTCATCATTGTGGTTGCTGATATATGGAAGTACCAGGCCAACCACATTTTTCCATTTTCGTCGCAAACACCATGAAGTCTCACAATTTGTTGTTTATTCGCTGGATGATCGAATTCACTTGTACTTTCTACAAAATCACTAAAATAGTATTAGTGACTAAAATATTGTATCATAGCTAATATAAATATGGGTATAAAATGTAGCATATACATGCTTATCATGCCACCAAAAGCCTAATTCCCGAATAATTTATTTTCTCATCACTATTAGTAATTGTTTATTTAAACAATCATATTTAGTACCGTAACAACACCCCAAAAAAATTCTTCGTTATACCATCGATAATGGTTTTCAAACCTTATAATTAAAACATTTTATAAGGAGAACCATCAAGTGGCATGATTTTTCTCATGCTACCTTCCTTGAAGGAGGTAATGGTATGATCCCTAGACGTTGTAATTGCTGGTAGTATTTAGAGGCCACTAACTAACAACTGTACTAGCCTATAAAAAAACATTTATAAGGTTTTCCTTCCATTCCTTCCTGGGGATATTTTCGATCTTATACTGATTTTTATTTTTTACTACTTGAAAACGTAGGGGTACCAAGTACACCACCAACTTTATCGTTCGGCAACCTGTATGGACAGAATATAATACAATTGCAAGTAGACCAACTGAATGATCCTTGACAATATGTATATAGAGTTTATATCTCTAACCTCTACTCAATCAGTATGTATATAGACAAAGAGTTCGTGAACCTGATTGTTAAGCAGAGTACTTGGATGATCTCAAAAATTAATATACAAGATCAATCAATCTAGTCGTATCCAAATAATTCAATCAAAATTCTGCCAAGTAATTAAACTTGTTATCTATCTTTCAAGATACGAATTCTACTAGAAACTAGTCTCTTAATCGATTACAATTATGCGGACGTATGGACTTAGATTGAATACGTACGAACCGGTGTAAATTTAATTATGAAGATAAACAATATAATGCGGAAAATAAAAAATACAAGACACCAGAAGTTTTGTAAATGAGAAAATCGCAACAACAGAAAAACTCTGGGACCTCGTCCAGATTTGAACACCAAACTGTATTAAGTCGTTACATACACTAGCCTACTATCAGACTTCGTAATGGAATGTAGTTGAGACTGAATTTACCCCCCAAGTGATTCAGTTATAGTCGCGCTCCTTACGTCTCTTAAACCTCGCAAGACGCTACACAATTGATTCCCTTAGCTGACGTCCTTTACATCCTAAGAGTTTCTTCAGCCTAAGTGAAGACTTTTATACTAATCTTCCTCTAACTGATAAAACTATTTGATTTCCGTTTAGATCAAAGATCAAGGTGAGGAAATCTGTTTGCAATAGACAAAGCTAGCAAACCTCAAAAATCCGGAACTTACGACTCCTGAAGACCAGCCTAGATTCTTAACCACCTCTCAAGAACAATCTCCAAAAGATCAGTTTTCAGATATCTATCTTGAGGAATTACAAAGTCTGAGACGAAGAGAACTTTGTGATTACTATCTATCTTGCCTGAAAGAGATACGAAAACCTCGATAATAGAAAAGCAAGATCAGAATACATGAACTATCAAGGTAAAGATACTCAGATTTGGCTTCACGAGTCCTCAAAGCGAAGTCTTTTAGTAGTAGACCTAATTATGTTTTCCAGAGGAAACCTATGTCTATAGAGGACGACCTAGAATCAACTAGGGCACAAGTGTTAGGGATTAAGCTTCCCAGTTGAAATAGCATTTCTATTTATATATATTAAAAACCAGGGGTTGCTTAGAATTCAAGCTAAGATAACTTGAGAATTAAGCAAACACTTTTAGATCTTGAAAATACAATAGAAGAATATACACTAGGAACCGGTTCTGGAGCCGTATATAATGATTTTTCGGTTTGGAAAGTATTCCACAGAACTAAAGAAATTTGATATTCATTTAAACACCTAAGAATTTAATCATGAGATACTCACATAAGTGTTTGAGTGATAAATGGAGTCTTAGAAGTGTTTGAGAGAGTTCTAGCAATGCTAAATATATTAAAAAAAAGAAAAGTCTTTGAGTATATGCCAAGATCTTAAACTGGCACTTGGTACAATGGTTCGTGAACCGTTAGGCTTGTTCACGATTCGGGGTGCAACGGTTTGTGAACCGGATTTTCCAACCCTAAAGACTACCCAACTAGTTGTCCACGGTTTGTGAACCGGTTTCGTCAACTGCTAGCGTATAATACCAACTTTCAAAATTCAGTTCACAACGGTTCGTGAACTGTCCCCCATCTTAACTTGTGGTTTGCGAACTAGTTCGCCAACCTATCCTGAGCATAAATATTAGATAGTTCAATATTTCTCTCTTATGATGTTCGAAACATTCTCGCGTGATGAAATCATTTGTGTTGGAAATTTTCAATTGATCCACAAATTAATTCATACAATAAATTGTTTGGAACTAATACTCTTAAGGATCTTTGAACATATTTGCTTAGAATCATATCTCAAGATTTGTAACAAGACAAGCTCGATTTGAAGCTTCTTCTTTGTAAATCTACTAGAATTCATACGACATCGTCTCAAAAAGATAGAATAGTAAGATAGTGAGTGAAATATAATGGTCCAGTCTTCACATACCTGATACAAAAGTTCTCCAAATGTCTTCGTCGATCTTCAGTCTTCGAAGGTGATGTCTAGTACTCAACTATCAAATTCTAACCTAGTTTGAAACTTGACTTAGTAGACTAAAAATCAAGAAATAGTTTTGATCATCTAACATTGGCAACAAGCTCGAGATACCAAAACTTGTTGGTTTAACCGAGCAATGCTTTAACACTACTGATTTAAAGTTTAAAGTAATTTTTTACCGCCAAACTGTAACGGTGGAACCTGGGTAGGCCAACTCGCCCAGCATGTTCCCAACCTGGATATTGGGCAGGTGTGGGAAATGTGATTCAAAATGTTGGGCGGGAATATGCAAAAAATTTAAGAACCCAAGCTAATTTGGGCGGATATGGGCACAAATTTTAATACCCGAGCAACCCGTCCAACCCGATAACTATAACATAATTATATAAATTATTTTTATTTATGGTATTTTTGTCATTCAGAGTGATCTCAATTACAGTTCTTAAATTTAATAAGCAAAATTATATATTGTGTTAAAGAATTGCTCGGTCGAACTCGCATGCGTTGCTATCTCAAGCATGTTTTTCAATATTAGTGATCAAAACTACATGTCTTGATTTCTAGTTTACTTATGACTAAGTCTCGGTCTAGGATAATCAAGTGTAGTTGAAGCTCCAGACTCCATGGCGATCATCTTACGAAGATGAAGAACTACTCGAGCAACCGGTGGAACTTCATCCGACTAAAAGGTATGTGGAGACTTGAACTTATCTATCACTTAAAAGCCTATTATATCTCCTACTCTTGAGACAAAGTCGTATAAGTATGATAGTTTTCATACATACACATTTGCTATTTCGAGCCGAGTTTACTCGCCTATCTTTTTCTCGAAATATGTGTTGGTAAGCTTTCACTTTAACCATTTTCATCTTTACCCATGATGAAAATCATGATGACGTTTCAATATTGAAAATAGCTTTGACGACGATAGTCGTGAATAACAATTGTTATAACATTATAAAAGAATGTTTCAATGATTGAAATGTAGGGTTGAGATTACCATATATGGATATAAGCATATATAGTGTGTTCCCACATTAGTGTATAAATCCATGTGCCAGAAACCAAGTGCGTGCATATGTGTGCATGCGGTATTGGTGAAGGAGACAGCTTGAGTACGCGTACCCGTACAGGTACCCATGGAAGTTTTCATACCAAAACTTTCTGCTGGAGTTTGTAAGTTTGCAAACTAGTAAACCAGTCACCTTAGGTACGCGTACTCACGGAAGTTTTCGAACCGAAAGTTTCTGCTGAGTTTGTAAACTCAAATCCGGTAGCTAAGGTACGCATACCCGTACGCGTACTCAAGCTGGTGATATCTCAAATCGGTAGTTCATGAACTTAAAACAATAAATTATAAGGAATGAAATCTTTGCAAACCGTGGCTATATTGTTCATGAATTGATTCAAGTGGATCAAACCGATTTTGTTTCAATTATGTCTATGAATAAAGACCTAAGAAATTGAACAACTCTTCAACTAGTTCTTATGAGTCATTTGAACTAGTTATGAGAAAGATGAATACGGTTAATATGAAAGTGCTCATATGGCTAACTATTGGTTAACTATTTGTGAACCAAGTGTACACGTTTGGGTACGATTAGTCAAACCTAAATGAATACATTTCATTTGTGTCTGTGACAAGCTAAGTTTAGATCTAACGGTTGAAAGATATTAGCTTGGTTGAATCAGGTTTTTCATATAACGGTGAATATTGAATGCTTTGTTACCAAGGTAACGTAGATTGCAAACCATGATTTGAAAACTATATAAAGGAGACATCTAGCATCTGGAAAAACTAATCCCCACACGTCCTGTGTGATACTAGTTGGTTTGCCAGAGTCGATTCCCCTTTAACCCTAGGTTCCTTCTCGAGACCCTGTAGGTTAACGACTGAAAGACTTCATTGGGATTGTAAAGCCAGACGAAACTACTTTTCTTGTAGTTGAGCGATCTGATCTTGCCATTTTCTATCGTACGAGTTCAATTGAATAATTGTCTTGAGATTATATCTCCGATAGGGCAAGATAAAAACAGATCACAAACATCTTCGTCTCATCGTTTGTGATTCCACAATATCTAGTTTCGCTACCATACGATTTAGATTATTATGAGGTGATTGATAATACTAGGATGTTCTTCGGGAATATAAGTCCGGTTTATCAATTAGTTCATGTTCACCTTGATTTATCAAAAGACGGAACAAAAACACTTGGGTATTTCTGTGGGAGACAGATTTATTCAATTCTATAGACTTTTCTGTGTGAGACAGATTTGTTTATCAACTCTTCGACTTTGGGTCGTAGCAACTCTTAGTTGTGGGTGAGATCAGCTAAGGGAATCAAGTGCGTAGTATCCTGCTGGGATCAGAGACGTAAGGAGCGAAACTGTACCTTGAGTCAGTGTGAGATTGATTAGGGTTCAACTACAGTCCAGGCCGAAGTTAGTTTGTAGTAGGCTAGTGTCTGTAGCGACTTAATACAGTGTGGTGTTCAATCTGGACTAGGTCCCGGGGTTTTTCTGCATTTGCGGTTTCCTCGTTAGCAAAACCTCTGGTGTCTGTGTTATTTCTAATCCGCATTATATTTTGTTATATAATTGAAATATTACAGGTTGTGCGTTGTATCGATCAATTGTGAAATCCAACCTTTGGTTGTTGATTGGAAATTGATTGATCCTTGGATAATGGTCTTTGGTACCATCCAAGTTTTTATCCTTGTATTTGATAAAGACTCGCAGATTTCTATTTGCTTGAGTAAAGATCAAATCAAGAGATTGAGATATTAACTCCTCGATATATTTTTCTCTAGATTGAGTCTGTCTGTCTAGTTGATTCTCTAGAAAGTATATTGGAGTTAGTCCATACAGATTGCTAATCGAAATATTGGGTGAGGTTGTTGTACCCCCGCATTTTCATATTGTATATCTATCTCATCAATTATTACGTTTTAAACAAGAAAGTTTGTTAGTATTATATTACTACATAGTTTTAGGAAAGTAATTATAAATCAGGTAGCCTATATAAGTTTTACTCAATTATTTTTATTATTATCACATGACTAAAACTTTCTTGGACCAATCCGAGTAACCCGAAGAACCCAACATACACCGTGGTCCGTTCATGGGAAAGACTTCCATGGATTTCACGGGTTCAAAGAAAAATTCGGGCAAGGTATTTCTAGCTCGGGCATGGCCTAGACAAGCCTCATAACCGGACCAAGTACCACCCCTACACCAAAGACAAAAATGGATGCCATATTTTGCTACATCGTCTTAGGCTAGTGGAAACTCTGAACTGTATGTCTTCCATTCATTCTCCTTGGAATATGAAGTATCTCAACAAAGTTCGTTTGTGATGATGATCATGATGACTCTTAATTTAGAAGGGAATAATTCGATGGTTATCTTGGTGGGGTTAATGGAAATATTGGGATGTTTCAATGGGATTAGAAGCTCGCGTTGGAGGAAGACTTGAAGTATGTAAAGGGTTGTAGATGGTGGATTTTTAACAAAGGACAAAATCGTAAAATCATGATACTGCATGTTTCTGACACGGCTTTCAGGAATGTTATAATTTATATTTTACGATCCATGGTGAATTTGTTTTCGAAAGGCCTCCACCAGCTGAGCGTTCGATACCTCACATTTCATCATGCCCTCTATGTAGAATAACACAATTGGGCAGTTCTCCGTAATATTGAGAGCATTAACGCCTTCAGGACGTCGGTGATACTCACTGTTCCCTGACTACATGAGAGAGACCCCCATCTACATAGAAGAACGATTGGGCGGTTCTCCGTAAGATACTCACTGTTCCCTAACTACATGAGAGATACTCACTGTTCCCTGACTACATGAGAGAGACCCCCCTCTACTCATGGGTTTTCCATATTTTCGTGGTTTCATGAAAAATAATAATATAAAAATAGGGAAAGGTGTTGCGGGACCATGCAACTTAGCGGGCCGGCTATGCCCTAGCCGTGGCCGGTCCCACACCTTGCGACCCCTAATCTTTAATAAATTGTTATTTCTCTCATCTTGTGAAATTTCCCCGTGTTTCAGCAAAAATCATGGTTTCTCCATATTTTCTCAAATATTGCTCAAACTATGAAAAATCCAAAAGTCAACATGGTCACATGACCGACTAGGTTATTCACGAAAAATATATTAAAATATTATTATTTTAATATTCACGAAATATTGATCAAACGGGCATACTTGCTCATTCGAGAAAAATCGAGAATTTCAGTCAAAGATCGAACTCTTCTGAAAATCCAAGATATTGGTCAAACGCACATCAAAAAATGCCGAAACTCTCAGGACTGAGACACGGGCATTATGGTGACACGAGCATGCTCCATTGACCAACCAAGGGCGAATCTAAGGCTTTCAACGAGCCGGTCCCACACATTTGCATAATTTTGACCTAATTTGCGCAATTGCTCATATTGGGTCCAAACTCTTTCCAACCAACTTGGAGTTTGCTCGAATGCCCACCAGCTGTCCCACGACCGCCAAGGGCCGATCTCATGCCATATTGATCGGTTCCTCACTTTTCCATAATTAGGTTTTATCACCTAATGCTCAATCAAGCACTATTTCAATAAATGATGAAACCAGCATTTAATCATCATTCCTTCACCAATCGGTCAACTCAGGACCCTAATGCACGCTTACTCGAGCAATTAGGCATCACATGGACGTCCATAATCCCATGTGGTCGGTCCCTCCTTCGCTCATGACCTATTTTCAGTAATTCGTCAATTAATGAGCAATTGATCAAAAATTAGGGTTTCTAACAAATGCTCGACAAATAATCATTCTGAGCAAGTTCAAACATTAAATAAACTTATGTTGATCCGGAAAACAACACGCGGATTAATTACATAATATTCAGTAATCTACTAATATTTTAATTAATATTTTATTGGACAACGTCACCAATAAATAAATAATTCGTCGAATTGAGCAATACTTGCTCAGTTGCTCAAATATTGATCCACTATCAATATTCAGTAATTTATCAGTAATTCGTCGAATTGAGCAATACTTGCTCAATTGCCCAACTATCAATATTTAGTAATTCGCAATACTTGCTCAATTGCTCGAATATTGATCCAACCACCGATATCTAGTAATTCTTCGAGCAATACTTGCTCAGTTACTCGAATGTTCCACTGAGAAATTCGTCATTCATGCTCAATTAAACAAAATCTAGACTCATTGTCTGAATCAGTCAACGTGACTAATTAAATACACGTCTGTCATGCAGACTCCACGATTCGTGAGACGTCAATCACGTCACAAATGGGGGATATCAATTAGGGTTTTGGTCTGGCAGCCTACGGCACGTGGATTAATCCACGATGAGAATGTGAGTAAGTCGTGCAACGGTTGAAGGAGTTAGAAAAGTAGTGGGTGGACGGTTAACTAAGTCTCCGCACGACCTGGAACTGGCTTTACCACGATCTTCCACTTTGCCACTCTTTCACACAAGAAACCGTCACACTTACAGGGATCAGGTTGTTCATCATTCTTGCCATATAAATAAGTCCAAATCGAGGACAACCGATCATGATGATCATTCCTCAATACCTCGATTAAGAACTTATTCACAGAACTCAACTTCAGCAGTTCACCAATTTGCAGAAACCTCCAACACGTCCACAATCCTTGATCATCATTGATCCCACACAATTTTCAGCTTCCCTCCTACGGATCAACTCATCTCCCTCTTTGTGACCGAATTGACTCTGGAACGTCCATTGACTTGGTTTAGCCGGAGTCCTACAGATTGATCTCTCGAATCTAAGCACTCCCTTTGCAGTGTATCTGTGTGAGGTTCATCAGTTTGCTAGGTCGAAGAGTCTCGACAACACGCTCGTCTCTTCAATTCCTTGGAAAACCAACAAACCGTTTTTCCCCATCCACAGATTGGCGACGACAGTGGGAGATTAATCTCTCGGTTGCAATCTCTCATTTTTACAAAATGGTTGGTCTTAGGTCTAACTCAACTACTTAGAATTCCAGTCAGAATCTTTCGAATGGAAATGTTCCTCCTTCCAACGGAACAGTCGATGCGGAAATCCCGACCTTGATAGAACTGGCACGAGTACAGGAGATTCATGCAAGGAACATGGATCTGATGAAAGATACGCTGAAGAACATATTGAATTTCCTTGTCAGACTGACATCAGACTTGAGTAGCGCTCCTGCTCAAGAACCTCCGACGCTGATGGCTAATCCCTCGACCGATGATCATCCTCGAGTCAACAGCTTCACCACATATGAAAAGACGGTGGAAAAATAGGTCACACATTTGATCGAGAATCTATGTGAACTCCTGCATTTCTCCAAAGATCAGCGCATGGACACGTTTGCCGCACTCAACAAAATATCATCTGACGCGCGAATAGTTCCATCATCTCCGCTGGTTGAACAAGTGTCCATGGTATCTGAACTTTTGATCAACAAAATCACCTTCACTGAGGAAGACCAAATGACGGAGGAAGGGAATAACCGAGCCCTGTTCGTAACTGCTTCCATTAAGGACTCTGAATTCAGGAGAGTTCTCATCGACACAGGTGCTTCCACGAATCTTATCACTATGAAGACTCTCAAGGAGGCCAAAGTTCCACAAAACAAGATCGTTCATCATCCCATATTGATGACGGGTTTAAAAGGAAGCCAGAGTCATACATACGGGTATGTCTATGTGGATTTGAAAGTAGGGATAATTCGATCCACTGTCAAGTTTCATGTGATCGAGAAAGACCCTGACTATCACATGATACTCGGAAGACCATGGATTCATGACAATAAGTTTGTTCCTTCAACGTACCACCAGTGTATGAAGGCTTTGTTCAACAACAAAATTGTCCGCATCCCAGCTTCGCTGTCTCCTTATGCTTCATTTTATGATGCTGAGTTCCTGGAACCTCCAAAGAGTATACCCGAACCTCCAAGCAAGATCTGCAGTACTCCACTCCCAAGTTGGAAGTCTATTTAGAAATCTGACAAACCATCATCAAAAGATGATAAATTCATCAAGTCGCCTACCACGCCACTCAAGCGTCGTCAGGGTCAAGGTACGGCTCATAAAAAATCCTACTTTATTACTGATTATGATGCAGAAGGGAGAGTCATTTATCTCCGTCGTAAGGATTATCAATTAACAGGGGAGGTCGATGAAAAGTCTCCCCGCCCTGAAGAATCATGCCAGAGTGATCAATCACCCGATGAGGAAATTCGAGATGCACCACGATAGCTGCAAGATGGCACAGATTCCACAACTGACGATCTTGAGACTATCAACATCGGAACAGACGAGAACCCAAGGCCAATTTTAATCAGTTCTGCTCTCTCTCCTGAGGAACTAGAAGGATTCATATGTCTGTTGAAAGAGTACCAAGATATCTTCGCCTGGACGTACGAAGAGATGCCCGTCCTGGACGATAAATTAGTCACTTATTATCTGCACATCACTCCCGGTTCCAAACCTGTCAAACAACCTCCCAGGAAATTCAGACACAAGGTTGAGGAACAAATCAAGGTGGAAATTCATAAAACCCATTCAACATCCAACGTGGTTGGCGAACAGTGTCCCAGTCAAGAAGAAAAATGGCCAGATCAGATGTTGTGTGGATTTCAGGAACCTGAACAAGTGTTTCCCGAAGGATGACTTTACATTGCCAAACATTGTTATGCTCGTCGACGCAACCAGCGGTAATGACATGTTCTCGTTCATGGACGGTTACAGTGGATACAAACAAATCAAGATGTACGAACATGACGCTAACAAGACCGCATTTCAAACTCCCATTGGAAACTTCCACTACATAGTGATGCCTTTCGGATTGAAGAATGCAGGAGCCACTTATCAGCTAGCCATGACCGCAATATTCCATGACATGATGCACAAGCAATTAGAGGACTATGTTGACGATGTGGTGGTGAAATCGAAGACTCGGGAATCCCACCTAGACATCCTAAGACAAGTCTTCGAAAGATGCAGGGAATACAAACTAAAGATGAATCCTCTAAAATGTGCTTTTGGTGTTTCTTATGGAAAGTTTCTTGGATTCCTGGTCACTGCAGAAGGAATCAAGGTCGATCTATACAAGACAAAATCTATCACTACCATGCCTCCTCCACGAAATGTGAAAGATCTCTAGAGTTTCATGGGCAAAGTCAATTATATTCTGTGTTTCATTCCTGGACTCGCTCAACTCATTGCTTCATTCACTCCTCTGTTTAAGAAAGGAGCAAATTTTGCATGGACATCCATTCAACAAACATCATTTCAGAAAATACAAAAAATATTACTATCACTCGCTTTCATGAAATCTCCAGTGCAAGGACGATCACTGATACTTTACACAGCCTCCAGTGATGTCGCCATTGGAGCACTCCTCGCTCAAGAGGATGAAGAAGGTATCGAACGTCCAATCTATTACTTCAGTCGCACAATGAGGGATGCCGGACTCCGATACCCAAAGGCTGAAAGGGCGTGTCTAGCATTGGTTCACGCAATTCAGAGGTTCAGACATTATCTACTATCAAACAGAGTCGTGCTGGTGGCCAAAGCTGATCCTATAAAATTCTTACTGTCGAAACCTGCATTGATCGGAGACCAGCAAAATGGCAACTTCAAATGTCAGAATTTGACATAGCGTGTGTCCATCCAAAAGCAATCAAAGGACTAGCAATTGCAGACTTACTTGATGCTTTCCCTGGAGAAGACATCACGATGTTTCATGAAGAAGTGCCCGGTGAGTTTCCAGAAATTTCAATCATTCAGGAAGAAACATGGCTATTATATTTTGATGGATCTGCCACTCCGATAAATGATACTGGTGGAGCGGGCATTGTTCTAGTATCTCCATCCGGCGAGGTCTTCTCACATTCATTCAACTTAGATTTCCACTGCACCAACAATTCATCAGAATATGAAGCTTTTCTCCTAGGGCTATCTTTATCCAAGAAAGCGGGAGCGATACACCTGGAAATAAGAGGAGGCTCAAATTTGTTAGTCAATCAAATGAACGGTGTGTACTCCCTCAAAGAAGTAACACTTGCTCCATTCAGAACCAAGGTGCAACGACTATTAGCTCATTTTTCTGATGCAACAATTATCCATACTGGACGCACCCACAATAGACATGCCGATTGTCTGGCGACTCTGGCATCCAAATTGCAATTTGAAGGGTCAAAGAAATCCATCACTGTGCAAAGACGTTCCGTATCATCTACCTGGCTTACTCAAGTCGAAGATGCTCAATCGAGCGACTGGCGAGCGCCCATCATTCATGAATTGAGCAGTTCTCTTACGGAAGGGAAAATCAGCCTCAAGGAGTTGAAGAACTTTTTTCTGCTGCATGGATCATTGTATTATCGCAATCCTGACGGATCCCTGTCACGATGTCTTGGAGACGAGGAAGCAAGTGAACAACTCAAACGCGTACATGAAGAAATATGTGGGCAAACCCTAGTGGTCACACTCTACAGGAGGCTTCAACGGCTTGGATACTACTGGCCCTCCATGGAAGCTCAATCAAGAATGTTACAAGGGTCCTGTCCCACTTGTCAGACACCACCTCACCATCTGGAAGTCCTGACAACTCACCATTCTGAGGACTGGAGGGAGCCCTACATAAAATATTTTCATGATAACGCTTTACCATCAGAAAAGAAAGAAGCGATCAAACTTACCCAAAGGGACAAACGGTTCGTCTACCTGGAGGGGGTTTTGTATCGCAAAAGCTTTGGTGGGAACCTGTTGAGATGCTTGGCCGGACATGAAATTCCAATGATCTTGAAAGAGATGCATGAAGGTGAACACCAAGGAAAAAAGAAATTGTTTCTCCAAATCCATGAGAAATAATACTGGCCAACCATGGAATATGATGTTATGTTCAGAGATGTCATCAATGCCAAATTCATGGTAATCTCATCCACATCCCTTGTCTCCAATTAAATTCTGTGAGAAGTCCATGGCCCTTCTATAGCTGGGGACCGGATATCGGGAAAATCAATCCGGCATCTTCGAAGCAACATGAATACATTATTACAGCAACTGAGTATTTCACCAAGTGGGTTGAAGATATTCCTCTTCGAAGCACCACTGGAGTCAAAATTGCAGCTTTCATCAAAGAATATATCATATGCAGATTCGACATTCCTAAACATATCATCACAGATAATGGAACTCCTTTTTCCAACAAACATGTTGCAGAATTGCTCGAAGAATATGGAATCAAACATATTTTCTGCACACCATACAATCTCCAAGGAAACGGACAAGCGGAGAGCACCAACAAAACCTTGATCCGGATTCTTAGTCGAACAGTTCTTGACAATCCACGAACGTGGCATGAAGAATTTCCCATGGCTTTATGGGCCTACCGTACTGCACCAAGAAGTTCAATTGGGACTTCACCGTATTCTCTTGTCTATGGCGCCGATGCTATTCTCCCAGCTGAGATCAAGATTCCCTATGCAAGAAACGCAGCGTCCAGTGGAGTGTAGTGGGATGAAGCCGAAGTATCTAATTTAAGGATTGCTGAGTTAGACATGCTTGATTCGAGAAGGATCAAGGTAGAAAAATATGTGGAAACCTACAAACAGAGAATTTCCAAGGAATACAACAAAATGGTAAGACCCCGAACATTTCAAGTAGGAGATTTGGTTTTGAAAACAGCAAAACATATTCAACAAGACATGTCCGCTCCCAAGTTCTCTCCTAAATGGGAAGGGCCTTATGTAGTCATCAAGGCGGTATCTAGTGGATATTACAAAACCTTAGCTGTTAATGGAGGAGTCGAAGAAAACATCATCAATAACAAATGACTCAAGGCGTATTATGCTTGAACAATCATCAAAGTATTAAATTTATAAATGTAATTTACGTTTTCTCCTAAAGAGTATGCAGAATACTCATTCATTCAAAAATTCAAAGTATTTTATGAATCTCAGAAGAATCTTTCAATCATATACTTTATTAAAAACAAAATCTCATACCCACATAAAATCTTTCTCTCAAACGCTCACTCAGAGCAAACCATCCAACAATGGATAATATCTATAGAAAGCCCTGTCGAGCTTCTTCTGAAATTTTTTGGTTTTTACTCTGAAATCCTGGACTGCTTTCTCGACTCTTACCGACTTCAAGGAAAGTGCCTTTTCCTCCTCCAATATGGTAGTGGTAAAAGATATCGCATCAGCAGCAGCCGCCGGCCTGTGAATTTTGATCATCCCGAGTCGATGACGAAGCCAAATTACGTTAAATCACAAGGTTTCACAGTTTGAAATCATTTCATCCCACCTGTGCAGTTCATGATTCTTGACATCTCGCAGATTCATCTTATTCATCTCTTCAATGATCGACAACAATCCGGCAACCATAGTCAGAAGGGTTGGGAGAAAGCCTCTCCATACTTCGGTCGTAGAAATATGCCCGTACCGTCTCCAAATTTTGGTGTACAGAGGTACATGACATTTGGGAATGACGAACCCACTGACCACCTCATTGTTTGGGAAAGTATTATTCATGGGAGCTTCAAATGGGAGTCCAACTGTTGGGTATTCATGAGCGTGAACTATATCCCCAGCCTCCATGGAATCAGTAGAATCTTCGTCGATGCGGTTGCTTCTATCGTCGACCACGACCACGCATTTCCCATTCTTCCTCTTTCTAGCATTGACAACCACACGAACATCAACCTGCGATGAAGTGAAGGAGTATTTAATTTTATCGAACATCGAGCATGGTAAAACTCCAGTTGAGAAGTTATGGAATTACTTACGGATGCTCCAGCTTCAGCATGAGCCGACCTGTATCAGGAAGGAGCTTTAACAGTCCGTTTGGGTCTCAAACTACAAGAAGAATACTGATTCTTCTGATTATCATGCGACAAATTATTTTCTTTTGATCAATCACCCTGATTGAACGGAGATAAGAGAAAATGTGTAACTCACCGAAACAGATACTACCGCAACATGTTCTGCGCGAGATTCACTTCTTGAAGAAACACTGCTTCCAGACATGGTGATGAGAGGTATGATTGTGATCAAAATTTCTTTTGATGGTATACAGAGGCAAGAGATGATGGATTGTTTATGTAAGAAACCCTAGGCATTGCAAGTCCAAACGTGGATATTTATCCCATAACGGGTAAACAAGTTTGTTGTGGTTTCTATTGAAACCCTAGATCTCAAATCAGAGGCATGACAAATGGGAGAAGCATAACAATACTGGGGACTGACCGTTCAGGTGTAGTCAACATTACGTCTATGGATTGATTGTCTTGTAGGCCGCGTATTTCCCTAGACAGTTGCACTTCGTGGATGATTATTGTCTACGTGTACATTGGTCCATCAACCGGAGATACGAAGAAGATTTCGAAAACGATACGACAAGGGATTATGGTTCAAAAATAATCTCTAAAGAAACATCTCTACAGCAAAACTGCTCAAATAGCCAGAAAATATCTACTTAGACAAAAATAAATAATCTCAGAGAGGTTCATGAGCAAGACTAATCGTCAGATTCATCGGAGTCATCAGATTTGTCAGAATTATCAGATTCATCATCAATGACTTTCGCGGAATCCTCTTCGGGTTCTTCGTCGGAATCACTATCGGGGCCATTGACGAAGTCTGGATGAATTTCAGGATCGCTGTATAATGAATCCTGGTACTCTTCTTCTTTACGCTCAGCTTCAAGGTCAGCTTTGACTAGTTTCTCGATCTCCCTAGTACGCCGGTACGGCTTAATCTTGCGATCCCTCGACACCCACGCAGGTTCATCTTCCGAAGCATCAGAGTCAGAGGGTACGCCGTCAGCTCGAGATCGAAGTTTCTCCTCAGCTGCTAGCACTCTACGCCGGACTCGGTCCCTTCTTTGTCGATAATCATCCAACCTGTCATCCCCGGCTTTTCTCTTCATGTGCTCATCATAAGTGACTCTCCGGTCATTAAGAGACGTGCTAGGCTTCGTTCCCTAAGCGTGATTCATCTTAGCTCGCGATTTGACTGCGGAAGCTTTGGAATTCTCTTCAGAAGAGATGGAAGAGAAATAATAATCATAATCACTTCTCCTGCTGGAAGTCACCATCGTCTGGAACCAAATCAGAAGCAAGGGATTATAACAATCCTAATATCGATTTCATAACAAAAATGGTAATCCTCAACTCTTACCTATTTACGATTTCACGAACTTAGTGATAACAACGTAAAACTCTGAAAACTTGCTTACTCCTTCAAACCTGCAAAGATGAGCAAAACCTATCATTCAAGAGTCAAACACCTGACTCTTTACTAAACCATGAATGATTCATATAACCTTCCAGATGAACATTCGCTGATTTTTACGTGTACATACACTATAAAATCACCAAACTCATACATACACTACGAGTTAACGAGCTCACCAAATATTGTTTGCTTTTGAAAATTGTTCGTAAATCAATATTTTATTTTAAGACAAAAACGTGAATAAGTCACGTAAATTTAAAAAGAAAAAATCGTGAGCCAATAACTCACGTAAACTTTTTATAAAAAAATAAAAAAACTTTTTGCTCATACGAGCATTCGTCTATAAAACGAGGATCTTTACTATTTTTGTAAAAGTATACATGTTCCAAACAAAGTTTTGAAAGTTCATAAATAAATTTTATCATGGACTACAGGTCTTTTCAAAATTCATTTAACTCTAAAGATCATTATTTATTGCTTCTACTACGAACGAACCTACGTTCCTAAAAGTATTTGTGAAAGTTCATGCTTTGAAAACAAATTTGGGATTTCATAAACCTCATAACAAAAAATTTTCTACTGCAACTAGACCATGTCTGTTCAATAATATATGTATCTCTTTCATATTAGGGATTTTTGCTCGTTTCTTAAACTATTGAACAAACGTGCATGCATATTCTCAAAAGCAACAAATTTCATAAAACTTACGTATACATACTTGCATGAAATTTTTGTGTTATGAAAAACTCATGAAAAACGCCAAAGATACAGCAAAAAAAAGAAAAAAAAGTTCAGACTTACCTGGTCGGCGCCGGTCGGAATTTGGCCAGACGGCAAACGGTAATGATCGGCGGTGACTGAGGTCCGGTGAAAATCCTCTTTCCCTGCTGCTACTCGCGTGAGAATGGTGAAGGGAGGGAAGTGCTTGGCCGATCAAAAATAAAAGAATTTTAGGGTTTCTTCCCTTTTATATCAATTTTATTTCCAGAACCTAATAAAACATGGGTTTCCTTTTTTGGGATTGGGTCTATAAATCCTAAATTGACCAAAACTAGACTTTTGACCGGCCAAATCAGCGATGCTTCATCTCTCCGTGCTTACGGAATCACACTCTATCACACTATCAGAGTACTCACTCGAACATTTGCTCGCACATGACACCATTGGAGCAAATTGGGGATTCTGAAAATACCTTTGTACGACTGAGTTCAACTGCTAACCTCGTCGATTGAAAATCACCATTTAATGCTTACTGCGGAACATGACTGTCCCTCACTAAGCAGGGGACTTAATGTAGATGGTGGATTTTTAACAAAGGACAAAATCGTAAAATCATGATACTGCATGTTTCTGACACGGCTTTCAGGCATGTGATGATTCATATATTACGATCCATGGTGAATTTCTTTTCGAAAGACCTCCACCAGTTGAGCGTTCGATACCTCACATTTCATCATTCCCTCTATGTAGAACAACATAATTGGGAGGTTCTCCGTAAGATTGAGAGCATTAACGCCTTCAGGACGTCGGTGATACTCAGTGTTCCCTGACTACATGAGAGAGACCCCCCCTCTATATAGAATAACGATTGGGCGGTTCTCCGTAAGATTGAGAGAAATAACGCCTTCAGGACGTCGGTGACACTCACTGTCCCCTGAATATGTAGAGAGACCGTGTATAGACCCAGGCGGTTCTCCGTAAGATTGAGAGCAATAACGTCTTCAGGACTTCGACAACACTTGTTGTTTCCTGACTATGCACCTCAGAACAGGTATGATGCTTTAACTGGCTTATATCCCTTCTGCAATAGATTAATTCTACAGTGACATTCACCACTGGATTCCTAGAAGATAATCTATTTTATCTCATTACTCCGATTTCATGATCGAATCCACGACTGATCTCATGGAATGGTAATAGATAATCTCATTACTCCGATTTCATGATCGAATCCACGACTGATCTTATGGGATGGTAATAACTACTTTCATTACTCCGATTCTGTGGTCGAATCCACGATCCCATAGAATGGTAATACCTATTCTGTTATTATTCTGAATTCATGGTCGAATCCAAAGCTGATCCTATGGATTTATAATAATAAACTACTTACTTTTATTGCTCAATTTCATGAAGTATTATCCACTGAATTTCATAAATTAGTAATAAATACTCAACAATCGGACATGTGGACTATTCCTGAGTGAGTCCCATAAAATGGTGCGAGTGTACCCAACCATGATGCACGAACGAGCACCCAAATGCGTGAACGAGCATCCAAAATATGGACAAATGAGGAATCTCACACAAAACAGGAAAGAGAAAATAATAACATGAAAATAATGGAGAAGCGCCCATGGGCCGGGCCGGCCGGCCATGCCTTAGCCGTGGCGGGTCCCATGCTTCCTCCATTATATTTTCTTATTTTTGTTATTTTCATGAACTCATGAAGACTCATGGTTTTTGTTATTTTCTAGCAACTTTCCTTGTTTGAGAAAAACTCATGGTTTCTCCATATTCTCATGGTTTCTCCATATTTTCATGGTTTCTCCATATTTGCGTGGTTTCATGAAAAATAATAATATAAAAATAGGTAAAGGTGTTGCGGGACCGGGAAACTTAGCCGGCCGACTATGCCCTAGCCGTGGACGGTCCCACACCTTACGATCCCTAATCTTTCATAAATTGTTATTTCTCTCATCTTGTGAAACTTCCCTGTGTTTCAGCAAAAATGATGGTTTCTCCATATTTTCTCAAATATTGCTCAAACTATGAAAAAGACAAAACTCAACATGGTCACATGACCAACTAGGATATTTATGAAAAACATATTAAAATATTATTGTTTTAATATTCACGAAATATTGATCAAACGGACATACTTGCTCATTCGAGCAAAATCGAGAATTTCAGTCAAAGATCGAACTCTTCTGAAAATCCAAGATATTGTCAAACGCACATCAAAAAATGCCGAAACTCTCAAGACTGGGACACGGGAATTATGGTGACACGAGCATGCTCCCTTGATCGACCAAGGGAGACTCCAAGGCTTGCAACGATCCGGTCCCACACGTTTTCACAATTTTGACCTAATTTGCGCAAATGCTCATATTGGGTCCAAACTCTTTCCAACCAACTTGGAGTTTACTCGAACGCCCACCAGTTGTCCCACGACCACCAAGGGCCGGTCTCATGCCATCTTGGTCGGTTCCTCACTTTTCCATAATTAAGTTTTATCACCTAACGCTCAATCGAGCACTATTTCAATAAATGATGAAACCAGCATTTAATCAACATTCCTTCACCAACCGGTCAACTCAGGACCCTGATGCACGCTCACTCGAGCAATTGGGCATCACATGGACGTCCATAATCCCATGTGGTCGGTCCCTCCTTCGCATATGACCTATTTTCAGTAATTCGTCAATTAATGAGCAATTGATCAAAAATTAGGGTTCCGAACAAACGCTCGACAAATCATCATTCTGAGCAAGTTCAAACACTAAATAAATATATGTTGATCCAGCAAACAACACGCGGATTAATTATATAATATTCAATAATCTACCAATATTTTAATTAATATTTTATTGGGTCATGTCACCAATAAATAAATAATTCGTCGAATTGAGAAATACTTGCTCAGTTGCTCAAATATTGATCCACTATCAATATTCAGTAATTTATCAGTAATTCATCGAATTGATCAAGCAATACTTTCTCAATCGCCCAACTATCAATAGTTAGTAATTCGATGTGGAGTTGTTGATTATATCGATGTGGTTTATTGCCTCTAATTGTGATAAGCGGATTCTGTGAACAATAATGATGGTTTTTTTTTAATATGGATAGACAAGGTTCTTGCGTTTGCTTTCATGGGTTATAAGGATAATGGTGATGGGTTGTGATGTGATGTTATTATCGTTCAATGATGAAGCATGGGAGAATTTCGAGTTTGGTTCGAGGAAGATGACAAACTGGTGATGCTTCTAAAGGAAGTGATGAAGATCTCGAGCTAATGGTGAAACTCAAGTGAGAAAAACATAATATGATGGTCGCTGACATTAATAACCATTCATGGCATGACTTGATTCCAGGGACGGAGCTACATGCAGGCTTCCCCTAGATGAAGTCACCCCCAAAGCCCACAAAATACATATTTTTGACTGTTTAATTCTGTTGGACCAAAATTTAATGTACTATTTTTATGCTTAAGCCCGGGGTAAAAAGGTGGTCAAGCCCAGGGTAGCTAACATTTCCAGTTCCGCCACTGCTTGTTTCTGCAGTGATCTGGTTGTTGGCATTGTTTATTGTTTCGATTTGAAAAAAAAAAATCTCGACCAAAACAGGGAAGATCACAGTGAGCAGTTGGTGATTAATGGGGTTGTTTGTGATCACTAGTTGATCATGATGGAGATAGAGAAGAGTTTTTCGCAGAACATTGAATGTCGAGGTTTGGATTTTGTTTTGTTTGGTTTTGGTTGCTGATCGATGGGTTATGGAGATGTGGTTAAAGGAAGTTGGAGAAGGCAACATGGCATGAATTTTTATGTTTGGGTTGTACCCAACCGTAACTTAAGATGAAAAGTAAAGAGAAACTGAACAAAACCTATGTATAGGTTTTACCTCACCGTAGAGAAGTACATGCGCACTTATACATTAGTTATACCTAGTGGAAATTAACGTTTAGTTCCCTTTTTCCTGGGCTTTGGATGCTCTAGTCCTCCTCTCCAAATTCCAGAACTCACTAGACCAAATAATCCCTGTGTAGACGGTCTGGTCCAAATTTTGGACGAGTTTGTCCAAAGTCTACACGATTCGACGATTCCCGTGTTTTCTTAATACAAAATTACCATTACGGAGATAATTGTTATAGCATTGCTCGGTCGAACTCGCATGCGTTTCTATCTCTAGCATGTTTGTCAATGTTAGTGATCAAAACTATAAGTCTTGATTTCTAGTCTACTATAGCTAAGGTCTCGGACTAGGATAGAAAGTGTAGTTGAGCTCAAGAACTCCATGGAAATCATCATACAATACAAAGGACTACTCAAGGAACTGGTGGATCTTCATCGACTAAAAGGTATGTAGAGACTTGAACTTATCTATCACTCAAAAGTCTATTTATCTCCTATCCTGAGACAAAAGTCGTTTTGCTATATAGACTTAGATTAAACACATTTGGTATTTCAAGCCGAGTTTATCTCGCCTATCTATTTCTCGAAATATGTGTTGGTAAGATTTCTCTTTAGCCAAGTTCAGCTTTACCTAGTGACGAAAGTCATGTTATGTTTCAATCACTTTGAAAATTTCTCTGACGAAAAATGGTTTGTGAATAACAACTATATAACTTCCTCTGAGAATGTTTCAATGATTGAAATGAGAGTTTAGATTATATAACCATTGGAGGATATAAGAATTATTTTGGAAACACATATATTTACAAGTCCTTATTCCTTGAACTAAGGTTTGCGAACTTTGTTGATCAAGTGAACCAGAGTAGTGCGCGAGCTAAGTCCGCGAACTGGCGAAGTTCTCAAACCCGAGAATTTCTGCTGGAGTTTGTAAACTCCATCCGGGAACTTAAATCCGCGAACCCAGTCCGCGAACTTGAGTAGGTTATATCTAAAAACGATGATTGTGAACTTATTCATATTAACTAAGGAATGCAATTGCAAACCGTGGCTATATAGTTCAAGAACCGATTCAAGTGAATCAAATCGTTTTTGCTTCAATTGTGTCTTGTGTAGTACATGAGATTTCCTTGCAATTGAACAACTCTATAACTAGTTCATTTGAGTCATTTGAACTAGTTATGGTGAAGAAGAATATGGTTGATATGAAAGTGATCATATGGCAAACCATTTGGTTAACTATTGTTGAACCAACTAATGTACAAGTTTGGGTACGGTTACACAAGCCTAGAAACGTGCATTTCATTTGTGTATAACAAGCTATGTTTTCTATCTAACGGTTGATAAATATTAGCTTGAATCTAATAATGTTTTCATCTAACTGTGAATATTGAATACTTTGTTACCAAGCTAACATTGATCGCAAACCCTGATATGAAAGACTATATAAGGGAGAACTCTAGCAACCGGGAAACCTAATACCCACACATTTTGTGTGATACT